>NW_022196903.1:142350459-142354337 GCF_008632895.1 Mastomys coucha
AAGAACAAAACAAACAAATCTAAACCAAATCAAAAAAATCAAAACCTTCCCCTCAGAGCTCAGGGAACCCTCTGTAGAAGAGGAGGCCGAAAAATGCCAGAGGGCATGAGGAACACCAAGGAAACAAGAAAACAAGGCTAAGTCAGCATGAGCAAAGCTCATAGGAGCTCACAGAGACTGGGGCAGCATGCACAGGGCCAGCATGAGATTGCACCAAGTCCTCTGGGCTTATACTCTGGCTTCCAGTTTAGTGTTTTTATGGGATTCCTGAGCATGTGAACAAGTTGTCCTCTGACTCTTGTGTCCTTTCTTGGGCTCTTTTCCATCTGTTGGTCTGTCTTGTCTGACTTTAATGTGATAGTTTTTGTTGTATCTTATTATACTTTACTATATTAAAAAAAAAAAAGAGTGAGTGTAAGCCTAGATGCTAGGGTAAACAATGGAAATGTCATCTATACCTACTAGGAAAAGCAATTTTCTCCAATGCAAATGATACTGGGTATATCAACTGCTCCGGGCAGATCTCATGTTTAGGAGTATTAACCAACAAATAATAGGCAGCCCAATTTTTTGTGTACTCTTATTTGGTTACAGTTTGATGTTTGTTTGTTTGTTTGTTTGTTTGTATTATTTCTTTTTGCATGATGTTGTGTTCTGTTTTCTAGATTTGGGGAGTTCTGTTGTATTGTGGTCTGGGTTTATTTTATAAGAAAGAACTTAAAGTTGGGTAGGTAGGGAGGAGGAGAGGATCTGTACAAATTTGGGAGTGGGGGAGAATAGGATCAAAATGTATTTAAATTTAAAAATTGTTTTAAATAGAAATAGTTTTTAAAAAGAAGAAAAAGTGGATATTTTCATATTTAGATATTATAATGGATGCTGTAGATGGAATCGTATTTTCATGTGTTATATACAGCAGATGTGCTTGAAAAATTGCAGTTAAAATACAGCTGAGTATACAGGATGCTATTGCACTTAGTGGTATTGAGTCCTGGGACCCAGAAGGCAGAGGTAGAAGGAGGTAGCCATTCCCAGGCTACCCTGGGCTGTACAGTGAGACTGTGTTTCAAAAACAGACAAAAAGTTCAAGATGGTAACCAGGTCTATAGGCGACTAAGGGTTTCTAGGGGAGAAAGAGGCATTTCTATAGTGGTGTAGCCATAGGTAAGCAGTCGTACTCCTGTACGTAACCCCTCACTCAGTATTCTGTAAGAAACCCTAATGAAATAACTTAAATAAAAACATGAAAACAGAAGAGTATAAGATAGGAAGATCAGTAGAGAGGGAGGGAAAAGAGAAAAATAATAGAGGGTAATTGTGTTAAAAATATATAATGTATGAAATGATATAATGCAATCCATTATTATATATAATTAACACAGGGTGATAAAAATCAAAGGAAACCAAGTAGAACTTTCCATATCACATTCTGCACCTTTAACATTCTCATAAACATTTAAAGTAGTATGTTATTTTTAATACCTAGAAAAGAAAAAGACAGTATCACAAATATAAATAAAATTCCCTAGCAGGAGCTGCAACATGCTCCAAGTAAGCAAAGTAAAAGATTTGTCACCAGGATCTTATTAAAATCTTTGTCTTATTAACTACTATATACAGAGTAATAAAATCTCCCTGAGAGATTCTATATAATTTGAACAGTTTCCCCTAAATGATCTTTTTCTGTTAGTAATGACCTGAAAGAACCTAACTCCATAGAAGGAAAGGGATAAAGGTTATTTTAGTAACTTTCAAATCAGGTAGATGCAGAGAAATGCTATGTGTGCATATATCACATACATATCCATATATATGCACATATTTCTAGGCTCTCCTAAAATTGACAAATACAAATGAAAAAGAGAAGAAAAATGAGAAGCCAGTTGATTGTGCTATAACCTCAGGCTGTCTGTTTTTGTTCCCTCTTTGCTGCTGTGATAAAACACTGTTCAAAAGCAAACTAGAGGAAGAAAGGGTTTATTGGGCTTACTCGTACAAATCAGTCAAGGTGGAAGTCAAGGCAGGAATTTGAAGGCAGACCAGACTGCTATTCTACCATTATTTCTTACCAAGGAATTCAGTTCACAGCCAAAGAAGTGAGACAGGAACCATGGGGTGTCTTGCTGGTTGGAAGGTAGGCTTATGTTCAGTTTTCTTATGCAGTTTAGGACTACTTGCCTAGGGAATGGGGACGCCTACAGTGAGCTGAGTCTCCCTCTCAATTAATAATCAAGACAACTCCCTATAGACATGCCCACAGGCGCCTATCTGACCTACAAAATTCCTTAATTGGGATTCTCTTGCCAGGTAATTCTGGTTTTGACTAGTTGACAGTTAACCAGGGCACCATCCTTATAATTCAGGTAACTGTCTAAGGTGACTAAGGCCTTTTCAGCTCAAGAACCCTCCCCAGAATCCTGTGCTACCATGTCAAGGGTTTCTCACTAGCAAACACTCCCCCAGAGTGAGTGTCTCCTATATTCCTGATTCCTCATTAACCCCAAGTCTATACTGAGTACCTTGAAGTAATCTTTTTATCCAGTTTTAATTTGTACAGATAGCTGATTTTCACTTTCAGCCCTCTGAAAGCTAAAATCCATGAGAAAACCATCTCTGATTCTCTACTTTAGTAGATTTAACTCTACGGTTCATTTGAAATAACACAAACATTGTTATGTCTAGCAATGCTATTGATGATGGAGATAAGGGACTGTGCCAGGTGGCTGAGAAACTGGTCTTACCCTCAGAACTCCACTACAGAAGCTAAGACCCTTTCCAAACTGTAATAGCGCATGCAGAACAGCATGCTGTTTGGGGCAGAGATCCCATTTGCTCTGCACTAAGGAGCCTGAATCCTTGACTACCTGTCAAGTACTGGATGACTGCTTATATTTTTATCCTAGCAGCCTTTCCAGAGTCTGCTTCTCTCTTGCAGTGATTGGCTTACCTGTCTATAGCACAGTAAAGCTTTGTTAGGCTTTGTATACTGATCATTCCTACAAAGTCAAGTAGGAGTTTAATCCCAAGGCTCATGTAAAATTATTAAGAGTATAAAAATTTAACCTGGGGTCTTGCAAAGTGATTAGATTTGATGTAGTCATTAGCATGAGCTCCATAAGTGGACCTTTTAGGCTTTATGAGGAAGACATACAAATGAGAGCTATGTGCACATTCTATCCATGCTATGATATAGCCAAAGGGGAACCTCACCAGAGCCAGTGCCCATGCTCAGGGAAACAGAGAGACCAATCTGAAACAGGGGAGCTGATGGGGCTGGCTCCAGAACGGCAGACATGTTTCTGTCTTCATATGTATTGATCATTGCTTTCCTGTTAAGCTTCAGCCCTTTGGTAAATCTCTTATTTTTAACATCAGTGAAGTTATAAAAATATACAGTATTGTATAAAAACAGTAAACATGGGGTCTGGGGAGATAGCTTAGTTGGTAAAATATAAGCGTGAGGATCTGAGTTGGATCCCTAACACCCATGTAAAATGTTCTGTAGTCTCAAGTAGGAGAAGTGGAAATGGGTGGATCCCTGTGGTTCACCAGACATCCTGCCTGGCCTATTTGATGACCTCCATTCAGTAAAAGACCTTGTCTCAAAAACAAGGTGGGTGGTGCCAGAGAATGACAGTCAAAAGTTCTCTGGTCTCCACATGCGCTTGTGTGTGCATGCACACACACAAACTTCAGAGTTGATTCCTTGGGCTAGTTACAGCTGCCTCACTCATTTTACACAGTCAGCCAGGGCCCCTGATAGATCTCCAAGGAGGGTCAAGTATAGTCTCCTAGGACATAAGCTTACTCCAGACCTCAGGCCAGGAACCCTGACAAATCTTTAAGGAGGGTCAGGGATGGTCTCCTGGGACATGAGC
>NW_022196903.1:142354527-142385390 GCF_008632895.1 Mastomys coucha
GATGGTCTCCTGGGACATGAGCATACTCCAGACCTCAGGTTGTACAGCATTTCTTCTAGCCTGTTGTTAGTGGGACGAGTTCAAATGTGGCAGAGTAGCTTCAGCAACACTAGTTAGCTGCCTGGCCCAGGCTCGTGGTATAATTTCCTGATTTTCTGGAGTGTTGAGTATAAATTTAAAGCGGGAAACGAACAGAGAAGCTATACCCCCTCTGAGACAAAAAGAGTGCATACCTCGATGCCTTCTCTCAGCCAATTTAAACACAGCTTTTTCCCAGCCCAGACTTGGCCAAAAGGCACTGCCAAATCCTCTATAATGAACAGAGCCAGAGGCAGGCTTAATCACAGCATTCAAAACCGACATTTTGGATTTCTGGTCTTTGATTTTGAACCTTGGTTGTTTTTTTTCCTAACAAAGCTTTGTGTTTGATTTTTATTTAATTAACAGTCTGAAATTTCTTGCCAACACTGAGTCCCGAGCTCCTACTTCTTACCTTATTCAAGTGTACAATTATACAATTACATGGGAGGGTTAAATGAGGTGGAATGCTAAAGTGTCCTTACTCTCTTACTCTTAGCACAAGCTAATTTAAAACTTTACTTGGAAATGTAAAGTCAATATTTTGTTTAAATGTGTTGTTAATTTTTTTTAATTAAGGCATATATCTACAAAGATAAGCTATAAGATAATAAATAAAAAAACACATTTACTCTACGCTAAGTAAGCACTCAGAAGGAGTTAAGGGAAGTCAGTAAAGGAGAAAATGCTAATAAGTAAATCTTTACCTAATTAGAATGAAAATATTCCAGTAATTTAGTGAGACACATAGAAGTCTGAGATGGCTCTTCACCAGCTTTGGTTTTGAGCAAACATGAAAGCAAATAGTAGAAAGCTACATGTTTTTGTTTTACAAAGGGTTAAGTTAGAGATGGAAGGAAGTAGCAAGATGAACTATCTTCTAAGGATCTACTCTATGAATAAGTAAGGCCCTCTCTAAGTCACAGAATGTGTCATACTTCAGGCCAATACTTCAAGCTGCATTGGTGGAAGACAGAAGGGTAGCAGGGACACACTCACAAGGTTGTCATTTAACTTCAGGGTGTGGCTTTTGATACTTATCTGTCAATCTTAGGAAGAAAAGGTTTCAAACTAAAGGCTGAAAGTCAGACATGGTGGTGTACACATGCTATCCCAAGACTTGGCAAGTTTAAACAGGAGAATTGAGTCCAACTTGGGCTACATAGTTGTCTTAATCAGGTTTCTATTGCTGCAACAAAACACCATAATCAAAAAGAAAGTTGGGGAGGAAAGGGTTTATTACACTTCCAGATCATGGTCCATTGTTGGAGGAAATCAGGACAGGAACCTGGAGACAGGAGCTGATGCAGAGGTGTGTGTGGAGGGTGCTGCTTACTGGCTTGCTTCCCTAGCTTGCTCAGTGTGCTTTCTTATAGGACCCAGGACCACAAGCCCAAGGATGACACCACCCACAATGGGCTGGATCCTCTCCCATTGATCACTAATTGAGAAAATTCTTACAGCTGGATCTCATGGAGGCATTTCTTCAACTGGGGCTCCCTCCTCTCTGATGACTCTAAGCTTCTGTCAAGTTGACATACAAAACTAGCCAGTACAATAATGAAACTCATGCCTCCCTCTTCCTATGTTGTGTATGTGCGAAGAAGTGTGTGCTGACCAGTGAGGGTATGTGTAGAGAGGAGAAGTCCACATTGGAGTCTTCCTCTATAGTTCACCTTGTTTTTGAGATAGTCTTTCAGAAACCTCAAAGCTCACTGTTTGGGTTATGCCAGCTAGACAGTGAGCCCACAGGCTCTCCCTGGCTCTGCTTCCCAGCATTAGGGTTACAGGCACTTTTGTGTAGTCTCTGGGAATCCAAACTCAGGTCTTCACAATTCTCTATAAAATAAGCACTTTACCACCGAACCATCTCTCCAGCCCATGGGACTCTTTCTTAAAACAAAACAAAACAAAACACCTGAGGTATGACTAACAACAAAGCCTGTCTTCCTGCTACAGTCAAAGTCAAGTGTAGGAAGAAATGTCAGGAAAAAAAAAAAACCATCAACTGCAGGTTAGATGCATCAGTGTGGAGGAAACCAGATAAGGTGCTGCATAGTATAGAAAATTTCATCTCTTAGGGCGTCTCACAGAGGACATCAGATAAACACAATCCTACAGTACGTACAGCACAGTGCCCTGTTACATGTTCTGCTTGAGAGAATTGAGAAATAGTTTGAGATGGTCCTTCACTCTCCTGAAGCCCAGTCTCTGAAACCAGACACATAATACACACATGCTCCCGGCCTGCAGCTGGCTAAGACATAACATGCCGGGCCAGTGAGATGGCTCAATGAGTAAAGATGCGTCTGACAAGCCTGATCCTACAAGCTGTCCTCTCTCTGACCTACACAGACAGACACAGACACACACACAAACACACACTTTTTTTTTTAAAGTTTTTTTGAGATAGGGTTTCTCTGTATAGCCCTGGCAGTCTTGGAACTCACTTTGTAGACCAGGCTGGCCTCGAACTCAAAATTCCACCTGCCTCTGCCTCCCAAGTGCTGGGATTAAAGGCATGAACCACCACTGCCCAGCACACACACACTTTTTTTTAAGGCAGATTTCACTGACTTTGGTAATTAAATAAAAAAATCAGTATTACATCTAAAAAGGACTGTGGGAAAGATAATGATTACTTTTGGCAGGACAAATCAAATGCTATGATAGAATTTTTCTTTGCAAAGCAAGTAAAATAATTAAATTAATTTTAGTGACCACAGAAGTGTAGAGCAAGCCGAGGAACAACGGCTTCTGAAGTTTAACCTTATTCTTCTAAACTTATCTCTTCAATATTCAATGATTTACAAACTGTGGATCATGGCTCTTCTAGGAATGTAATGTGATTTATAATCAGTGTTTACTCAGTCAGATGAATCTCAAATAGAAAGGACTCAGAAATAAAGATGAACTTGAGGGAGTACAGTGGGACCTCATCAGACACCTGGGCTTCAGGAGTTGAGTCACAGGTGCCTATGCAAAACTAGAGAACAAATGTGGGTAGATTACTCCTGTCTTGTGTGTGACAGGGGTGGGTGGGTGGAAGGGAGAGCCTGTTTCTCAGAAGCCTAGACTTAACAATAGCCTTGGTTGGTAGGATGGCAATGACCATGACACTGGGATGCTACTGTGTTAGTCAGCTATCTGCTACTGTAACAAAATGTCCATGCTAATCAATTGAAAAAATAAAAGTTTGTTTGCCTCAGTTCTGAAAGTTTCAGTCCATCATTAGATTACTGCATTTGATCCTATAGCCCATCACCTCAAGGACTAAGCCCATCACTCCAAGTACTGAGCCCATCACTTCAAGGACTAAGATCACCACCACAAGGACTAAGCCTGTCACTGCCAAGAAAGAGACCCTGTCATAGTGACCAAAAGCAAAGGAAGAGCAAGTTCATTCAAAGTCCCAGCAGGCACCCCAGTGACCTGACCTATGACCTAAGAGCTCAGCCAGGTCCCATCAGCACATCAGGCCAGAGACTATGCCTTTGTCCCTCAGGCTAGGGACCATGGTCTTAGGAGAACATTCCAGATCCAAGGTCAACAAACATAACTTTTCAAGAGTATCTCAGGAAAGGAGGGAAGGGGAGAACAGTTAATCATTCTTTCCTCTGTAAGGACTCAGTGAGGAACAAGAATGATTTTAATGCAGTGGGCTGGTGACTGGATGGCCTCTGCTGAGCCTGAGGAAGCAGGCAGAGCATAAACCAGGTGTGTATTTCTAAATGAATTTATCCTATGGATGTAAGAAGCTGGCAGAAATGTTTTCCTACCAATCCTGTGTGCAGGGACTTCTAATGAGCAGAAACCTGCTTACACACCCCATGACTCCCCACCAAAGCCACCTAATGTAGGATGTCATTAACATCTTTCTGCTAAGAAAGAGACAAGGAGCATTTCTTGTCACACAATCTACCCACGTGGAGCTGTCTCAGAGAATGAATACTTATTTTATATCCTAGGATTAATAGGAGAAGGAGACATGAGGGGAACATGGCTGCATTCTCCTAGGGAAGACTTAACTAGCTTACCAGAGCATCTCTTAGCACTAATTCACCTGCTTTATCAAATAAACTGCAAAGATAGGTCTGGCTTACTTCAGGTCACTGTACATGGGTGACAAGACTGGGTGGGAATTCTCTTTCCTAAGTACTAAGGAAAAGGGACACTGAGATTCAGGTATGAAGTTCCTGAGAGTTCTCATAAGGTAGATTTGGTTTCTGCACCCAGCCAGTGTCTTCACCCAGAATCAAAATGTCTTCTCTACCACAATGTGTTGCGATTCAAGGGGACATGCCTGCTCTTCCACTTCTCAGGTATGTGATGGTAAAAGCCTGATAGGATAATTTTATTCTCACAGAGGCAGTTAATAGGTTATTTTCACAAATTACTGGCCTGGCAGTCTTCCCTCACCTTTCATTGTGGGTTCAAAAGCTTACTTACCACAGCTTAGATTTACTGCACTAATGATATGAGCAAAGGATGGAAAACAAGGATTTAGGGTTTAAAATGCTTTCCAACCCTGTAATTTTCCAAGTCCAGACATGTACACACAAACTTTCTTGTTTCAAAGCAAGAGGCACCCATCCAAGGGCCAGTTTCCATCAAACAGAACAACCTGAATCTCTAACGTGGATGTTTAGTGAGAGGCACTGTAAGAGGCAAGGTCTGACATTAGAAAACAAAACTGACCCAGTGCTCCCGATGTGGGAGTCATGTTTTCTTGGATAATCTTTGTAAGGTACTAGGAGAAAAACATTCTAGATAGAAAACCAAATGTCAATGTGTTTCCTTAGCAAGTGGTGGTCAATTATTCTCAAGTGAGGCCACTAATAAGATGAGAGCCAAAATCTATGAAAACTTGGCTAGTGACTCAAATCCAAACAACCTGTGGTGCCTGAAACAATTTCCAGGGCAGTGCCAAGGAAGGCAACATTAGTAAATGCTCTCCCCAATTAATCGTTGTTCAATACCAAATGCCAGACTCTTGGATTACAAGCCCATAGCCAGTTTGGCAACTTGAACTTGCCAGGTCATTTTGTAAACGAGGCCTCTGGCAATCAGAGCCAGATGGAATACAGACACAAAAGCATGTCTTCTACAAGATTCTGCCTAAATGCAATCACTTATTTGCAGGAACATACTGGCTTTTTGAAGCTCCAGGGACTCCTTCCTCTGCCTTCAGCTCTCCTACCAGAATCTTCCAGGATCCAGGCCTGGTAACTTTTGTGTAATCCTAGCATATATAGGGCTAAATTAAAAAAAAGCCCTAGCTTGAGTATAGCCTGGGCTACATGAAATCATGTCTCTAAAATAAGAAAAGATGTTTCCAGGAAAGGTGCCTTCAGTAGCAATCACACAGCAGGGTACTGGGGACTCTGTCAGATCTCTGCTCTTAAAACAGTAGTGAAGCAGGTGAAAGTTTTTATCATTCTGGGTATACTGTCACTTTGGAAACAGCCATTCCTAAAGAGTGAAACTGATATTACAGGTGATACTGCCTCCCTGGACTGATATTTAACAGATGGTTTTGTAGTAATCTGGGCACATCCTGACTCCACAATCACAGGCTTACTGTGACCAACACACACACACACACACACACACGCACACGCACACGCACACGCACAGAGAGAGAGAGAGAAAGAGAGAGAGAGAGAGAGAGAGAGAGAGAGAGAGAGAGAGAGGAGAGAGAGAGGTGGAGGGATGACAGGCTCTACAGAATGAAAAACAAAATTCTGAATTGATAACAGGCTGGACCAACAAGGCAGAATCGAGGTGGTCAGCCAGGGCAGGGCAATAATCTAAGCAATAAAGGATTATACCTGGGACCAGGCAATGACCCGGAGGGTGGGGAAAAGTGTCCTTAGTATGGTTGACAGGAATTATATAGATATGCTGGAGTTGGGGAAGAGCGGACACAGAAGGGAAACTTCAAGAATCTCAGGCAGGGCAGTGGTGGCACACGCCTTTAATCCCAGCACTTGAGAGGCAGAGGCAGGCAGATTTCTGAGTTTGAGGCCAGCCTGATCTACAGAGTGAGGAAAAAAAAAAAAAAGAATCTTGCCTCAGGTGGACAGCAGATCATTTCTGCTACTTTTATCTCTGCAATTCATAATTATGTGTTTCATGGCTGAGAACAAGATGAAAAACTGTGTGCTCCTTTAACTAAAACTTTATGTTCTGATGGAAACAGAAAGGACTGAATGGCTTGAGGAAAAAAAAAAGGAACTTTGACCTTTTAAGTTTAAAGTTATCATAAGTACCATACAGCTACATGGTAACAGGTTAGTTCCATAGAATGATGATTCATTAAATTAAGAGGAATTAAAAAGATTATGAGACTAGGGAGATTGTGTAGTCCTTAGAGTGCTTTCTGTGTCTGCACGAGGACTTGAGTTTGATCCCCAACACTCATGTCTAAAGCTGGGCACAATGGCATGGGGCTTTCTGGCTAGTCAGATAATCTGACCAGTGAGCTCCAGGCTCAGTGAGAGATTTGCCAGGAAGAAAGAAAGAAAGAAAGAAAGAAAGAAAGAAAGAAAGAAAGAAAGAAAGAAAGGAAGAAAGAAAGGAAGAAAGAAAGGAAGAAAGAAAGGAAGAAAGAAAGTAGAGGGAGTGACTATGAGAGATTTGTAATAAATAAATAAAGTAAGTAGAGGGAACGACCGAGGAAAATACTCAAATATCAATCTGTCCTATGTATGTGTACACACCTGTACATACATATATACACATGCATATACAAATGAAGACTACATTTCAAAGCTAAATCAAAGTATTCATTGTGGACACTAAATTTCACTGACAATCAGAGCATACAAGCCAAGAAAAAGAAATAAAGCTGTTAGTGATGCATGAACACTTCTGTTAGTAATACACAACATTCTAATTCTTCTATTAAGACATTTAGTGAGTCTTCCAACTGAGACATAAACATCAGAGCAGTAGGTAGGTTGTTTGCTTATTAAATAGTGTGACTTGTGCCAATGTGATATCCCCATGAAGGCAAAGAATAAAGAAAATTATTTAATGATGTGGAAAAACTGCAGTGGGCTCAAATCAAAAGCAGAGCGGAGAGCTCTAAGAACAAGCAGACCACATCACACAGGACACTGCCAATATGATTTGTAGTTTTGACTGCAGAGGAAGGAGGGGAGAAGAGACTCACAGATGACACAGCCATCACCCCCCAACACAGGAAAGCTGTGGGAAGGCTTGGCTATTGGCCTCTGGTCTTCAGATAGCCACTGACTAAAAAGATGCATGTCTAATGTTTCCTGTTCCACTGTTCACCACAGAGGAATAGGACAGACTCAGTAGCAACGACATCAAGAGGACCAGGGATGAAGATCCATCTGTACATAGGCCCTGAACTCAGTCTCAGTGCCCTTAAAACGAATTTCTTTTTAAAAGAAAATCAACTTTTGGTAAATTTTCAAGTACTTTTAAAGACACAGTATCTTTCAAGTTTAAAGACCATGAATGTGGTTGGTGAGTCCAGTGATGCTAGCTAGCCACACTCTTCCAGCTCTTCATTAACATTCACCTACAACTACCAGGGATATCTGGTTAATGTTAGGTCTCTCAGGCTGTGCATACATCTAGAAATGAGCTCAAACTGGACTATAGGATTATTTCTGGTGGTTAGATAAAAGCCAGCATTCTTCAGAAACTTGTGAAGTCAGCTCCTATTTACCAAAGGAATCATTTCCCTTCCCCCTGGCAGAGGGGCCACATGGCTCCACTGGCATGTACATGTGGCTGCATGTCAAAGCCCCTGCTGGCCTCCAGGCTCCCTCAATCTCTACTCATATGTATTTGTCACACACTTCTTTTCAAAGTCCACAACAGCATCCTTGCCTGTCTCACCTCAGAGCCTGCTCTGCTCTTTTTATACCCTCTGTCCCTGGCTATACTCACCATTTTCATTGTGTTCTCTCTTACTGTCCCCTTCTCTCTGGTTATCTCCCTATTCACACTATGCTGATATCCCCCCCCAAATCTCTCTCTATCCTCCGCCCACTCTCTTTCTGCACTATGCTCTCCTCTATTCTCCCTCTTGAATATAGTCCTGGCCATGTCCAGTCTACTTTCGTTTCTCCCTGCTCTGGACTCTTCTAGATGCCTCTGGATATTCATTCTCTGTCTGTCTGTCTGTCTGTCTGTCTGTCTGTCTGTCTGTCTGTCTCTCCCTCTCTCTCCCTCTGTCTCTCTCTGTCTCTCTGTCTCTCTCTCTCTGTCTGTCTGTCTGTCTGTCTCTCTCTCTCTCTCTCTCTCTCTCTCTCTCTCTCTCACACACACACACACACACACACACACCTTTCCTTTAACTACATGATGGAGCAGTAATATTGGCATTTTCTTTACTGCACCTTCTCACATACAGTTAAACTAGTGAGTTCACCCCTGCCCTTCTGTGGCACCTGAACACAGACTCTGCACATTTCTGTGGTGGTATTTGTTATATGATTTGAATGAGGAATGTCACAAGCATGTTCAAGTATTTGAACACAGCTGATAGTATTATTCTGGGAGGCAAAGTCTAGCTGGAGAAAGTGGTTTGCTGAGTGGTGGGCCTTGGCTAATCTTCCTGTCCCATTTCTGCTTTCTGACCTGTCCAGATGTGAGGAGATAGCCTCATCCTCACTACCACAGCTGGGCCATGATGGACTCTATATCCAGACTATGGGCCCAAAGAAACATTTGGATACTTCAAGAACTTAAAGATGTTTTCTGTCATTGGGCGGTGGTGGCGCACACCTTTAGTCCCAGCACTTGGGAAGCAGAGGCAGGCAGATTTCTAAGTTCGAGGCCAGCCTGGTCTACAGAGTGAGTACCAAGACAGGGTTAAAACCTGTCTTGAAAAACCAAAAAAAAAAAAAAAAAAGATGTTTTCTGTCACTTGGAATGAAGGGTAAGGGAAAGGGTTGATGTTCATAAATAACAGTAACTTTGTATACATTCTGACTGTTAGAGTGATCGTGGGTCTTGAGCTACAGAGACAAAAGAGGCAGTCAGTGGCTTTCTTTGTTTTAATGGGGCTATCTGTACACAGGAGTGCTTTTGTATTTCAGGAGTTGAGCTGTGACAGTGTCAGGATGATGGAGGCTATGACAATGACCAGACTCTGCAAACAGTGTGTGTTCAGTGCTCCCCTGTGAGGACTCCTGTGCTATGTCAGAAGGCACGGAGTGCTCTGGTCTGGCCTCACAGAGCAGTGCAGGTAGGGTGTTAAAGGTGAACAGATGCAGATAACAAGCAGCAAAGGTGATCATGAACCCCAGCCTCCCTCCTCCTTGGACTTCGGGTAGCTCTCCTCTGACAAGCCTCTCTCCTCACTGTACTAGGGGAAAGGGTAAGTTCACTTTCAAACTCATTTCAAGAAAAGGTTATAAATGAAATTCTAGTTCTGTAGTACTGATCAAGGGCAAACACGGAAGTCAGGTGCTGAGGTAGAAAACAGTACATTAAGTGTGGCCACAGGTAACAAGGTGGTGGGGGACGAGCCGGCAGAGATGAGACTGGAAAGCTGCCCTGGTTAAGGCCACTTTGGAGCTGATCTTATACATGGGACCTTGGTGGCACAGTTTGCAGCCTCAACTACCAAAATATACTACACAGAGAGTGAACATGGACCAGAAAGACTGAGTCCCTAATATCCCATGAGGTGAACTTCCATGAACTGAGGAAATGTGTGGCAAAGTGCTGTGTGCAGAGAATGGGAACAAGTCAGCCGAAGTGAAGGAGAAAGCAGCATGGACAGAGACCATTCGCTGCTAACTGCAACATCTGTCCTCCAGCTTGTTTCTATTTTACTATTTACTACCTGCTGTAATAAAACACAGGCGTATTTCATCAGGTAAGGACATGTTAGAACACAGCGATCTATGTGCCACAAGAATGAACAAAGTGCAAACTAATTTCCAGCAATCTAGAATTATGTCAGGTTCAACCGCATGGGTCTACGATAGAACAATTTTGTACCACATGGTTGGCTCATTTATGCTTCAAGGATAAAGCTATGACAGATCACATGGTCACCAAAACTTCAATACCTTAAAACAGGAAAAAGCAGCAGCAAGGTGTTCCTTCTTTGGTCTGACTATCTATGGAGTGGTGTGTCCACCTGGCTGCTCTTAATCCTATTCTCAACGAGGCTGGACTGTCCGTCCGCAGATAACTACTTTCTGCCAGTGGCTCCTACTCTGGCCTTGCCTCATTGTTGAGAGTGTGTGGGATCTTTCTTAGAGGTGTTAGGTGGGAATCTCTGCATACCAGGTGTCTACTACTTGGGGAGTAGAGAAATGAGGATTGTGATGTAAACTAGCAAGAAGCAAAGTAAGGCAAGGAGCCAATGCTAAAGGAAGTCCCAGGAATGAATGGAGCCACCTCTTCAGGAGAGGAAGTGCAGTGGCTACCTTCCCAAGGCAGGCCTCCAGTAAGCCCACATTGCAGCTACCCCCACTGCTCAGTGTCACCTCCCTATGGAGCTGAGGACTAGGCTTGTTTTCCAGGTCTCAGAACTTGAGCCTGTGATTTGTTCTGATTTTGAGGAAACCATCAGGAGACTGAGATAGACATATCTATCACACAGAAACCAAGCTTGGGTCTTCATACATTCTTGGAAGATACTGTAACATCTGGGTTATTTCCCAGCCCTGCATTTTTTGAGAGTGTTAAGATTTTTGGTCAGAACTTTAAAATTGTTATTATTTCTTTGTTTTACTTTTGGTTTCTGTGTGGATTTTTGGGTATCTCTGCTGTGCCTGGCTAGTTGTATGGTAGCCAATGATTTCAACAAAAAATTATACAAAGCTAACCCACACTAGTGAATGTCTGCCTCCCACTGCTGAACCTGTTATGATGAGAAGAATTCATTCAGACTTGCCCCAAAAAAGTCTCATATTCCAAAGAGCTTCATGTACACATATAATGGCTTATCAGTCACCATGAATGCACGAAGAGACTTTGGGAAGCTGTGTCCAGCTTTCTCACTTACAAAATCTGCCCCCTAAATTCTAGCTGCTAGCCAGGCATGACCACATTTACCTGTAATCCCAGAATTTAGGATATGGAAGCAGGAGGATCAGAAGCTTAAGGCCATCCTCAGATACAAGTGGAGTTCAAAGACAGTCTGGCTACATGAGTCCATCTCAAAACACTGAACAGACAAAAATTGTAGCTGCTTTCACTTTACTCCAACATCCAATCAACTATTTCCAACCAGGAAGTTGAGGACACCCCAGGTGAGAGGTGTTTCATCAGTGTGGTGGCAATTTCTCAGTCAACAATTTCTAGTTTCTTCTACCTTTCATCACTTTGTCAAATGATTTAATTTAATAATTTTGTTTGATTTTATGTTTTTCTGATTGGAGAAGAAACTATCTAATATAATTAAGTAGATATGAAGTTTCAATCATATCTTAAACATTTGTAAACAAATGCAAATTATTTATTAAGATTTCATTTATTACAACATTGTGTAAAATACATTCCTTCAAATATCAGCCAATCACACCAGGAGGGAACTTTTATTTTTAGCCAATCACACCAGGAAGGAACTTTTATTTTTACACAAAGTATCTAGGCATTATCAAAAAACTATACAGAGCTGTAGAGATGGCTCAGTGGCTAACTTGCCAGAGTAGGGTTAGGTTCTCAGCACCCGGTTGGCCAGCTCAAACACCTGTAACTCCAGCTCCATGGGATCTGCCACCTTTTTCTGGCCACCACAGGCACCTATAAACACATGACACACCCACCTAGAGACATGTAAATGCACCTATACACATAGCATAGCCACATAAAAGTAAATCTTTTAAATAAAGACATTGTAAAATTAAGGTTGGCATGGTCTATTAGCCCTGCTAAAGACTTAAATGTCTATTACCTATTAGAAAAATTTAATTTACAAAATTTTCTGAGTAAGATGTGCATGATTTTGACCCAGACCCTCATTAAGAAAAGGAGCAGCAATAACAGATACAGTATGTCTTCAAATATGAGAATCTATTCACTCTTAGAGATTACCTTGAAGGCTGCCACACAGTGCAGGCTCAGTAAGGCCATTACCACTGCCAGAAGGATGGTAGCAAGGTTCCTCACATCCCATATGGTCTCCACCAGAGGGATACTGCCCACTTGCCAGTCGTAGCACAGGGTGATGGGTGCCAGCAGAAGCCATACATTGAAGGCCAGGAGGTAGGAATAGGTAAGGAACCTACAAAGAGAACAGTTTAGAAATACAACTTCCCACATTTTACAAACACTTGCTTTCTACAGTCCTATCTGCTCTGTTGGTGTTTCTGGTAGAGGAAGACAGGGAAAGATGTCAAACCATCCATTAAACTGATCTCCTAGGAACTTACTTCACCACTTCTAACCACCATGCTGGTTGCTGACTTCAACAGAAAGCAAATAAAGACATAGTTCCTATGGAAGATATCTAAATTTATCACACGAATAAAGACTGATCCTGAGGTAAATGCAATGAAGGAATTCCTGATGACAGTAAATGGTAAACACACTCTTGCTTTGTACGAAACCCTGTCTCTTAGACTCTCATCTTGCTATTGTCCAGAATCTGTAACACATTTTAAAACATTTCATCCTTTTGATAGCAGATTGATCCAGACTTAACTATTTCAGAAAGTAAAATATTTGTGGTAGAGAGATCAAATCTCTTATTCACAGTTGTCAGGGCAGAGGACATCATGGGAGGAAGGTAGTGGGTGGGTTCTCATCCTCACTTCCTGCCTAGGACAAGGCTTCAAGGTAGAGTGATGGCATTCCACTCAAACATCTTTGGGATTAGAGGAAAGCGAGTTTACCTAAATTCACTTAGCCTTCGCAATATTCAAGGTCCTTGAGAACTTCAGGGCTCTCAGCACAGAACAGATCCATCCAACCCTCTGAACTAGGAGGTAAACAACTGCCACAAGGTTTCTAGCTTTACAAAGCCACATCCCAGGATGATCTGCCCATTCCAACCAGAAATGCTTGCCCAAGTAGCTGCATGGCTAAGAAAAGAAGCTGTTCTTTTCTCTAATCAACACCTAATAGCCCTCTCTAGGCATCCCTCCTAGACTGTGTATAAAAGAGGGTTTAGGATCATGACTGTAAACCTTAAAACTAAGAACTGGAGCAAAAAAGATGACTTAGCAGGCAGAATCCCCAACACACAAGCATGATGACTGAATCTGAACTCCAAATACACTTTAAAAAGCCAGGCCTGGTGACAGGCGCCAGTGACATCAGCTGGTGAGGAGGAAACAGGACAATCACCAGAGTCAGCAAAATCTACTTAGTGACTTCCAAGCCAGTGAGAGACCCCATCTCAACGGAGGTGGACAATGTTTCTGAGGTAAAGGCTGACCTCTGGCTTGTAAACACATGTGCATTCTTATACTCTCACAGGCACACACAAATTCACACATGCCTATGTTAAATAAACAAACAAACCCTGAATTATTATTTTCCAATATCTGAGAGCCATGCTTTAATTTCAACTAATGAGGAAGGTTAAGGCATCTGTCTCCAGTGCTGTAGGGTACGGGTTCCTAATTAACTGTCAGCAAGCAGATAAAGGCCATATAAACCGTCCATATAAACCAAATGGACTCAGATTCTTCCTCCTATTGTCAACAGTTACTGAGTAAAACCTGTTTTCACCACTTTAAGTGATGGACAACTTAGTTACATCTATAACATACATATTCAATTAAACAGAAACAGGTTATACCTTGTCTCCAAGGACTATATAATGCAATAATGCAAATTATATAGTATGAAAGGACAGGAAACGTGAGATGAATGTTAAGAATACAGGGTCTTATCCAGAGATTGTCCCACCTGGGGATTCATCCCAGATACAGTCACCAAACTCCAACACTATTGTGAATGCTTAGAAATGTTTGTTGAAAGGAGCCTGATATAGCTGTCTCCTGAGAGGCCCTGCCAGAGCCTTACAAATACAGAGTCAGATGCTCGCAGCCAACCATTGCACTGAGTGTGGGGTCCCTAATGGAGGAATTAGAGAAAGGATTGAAGGAGCTGAAGGAGTTTGCAACCCCATAGGAAGAACAACAATATCAACCAACCAGAACCCCCAGAGCTCCCAGGGACTAAGCCACCAACCAAGAAGTACACATGGCTCCAGCTGCATATGTAGCAGAGGAAGGCCTTGTCATGCATCAATGGGAGGAGAGGTCCTTGGTCCTATGAAGGCTTGAGAGGCCCCAATGTCAGGAATCAAAGGTGGGGCGGGGGCGGGAGTGGGTGGGTATGTTGAGGAACACCCTCATAGAAGCAGGGGGAGGGAGGATGAGATAGGTGGCTTCAGGGGAGGGGGAACCAGGTAAGGGGATAACACTTGAAATGTAAATAAATAGAATAGAATAGAATAGAATAGAATAGAATAGAATAGAATAGAATAGAATAGAACAGAACACAACACAACACAACACAACACAACACAACACAACACAACAGTATAGAATACAGGGCCTTAAAGAGAAGCCCTCCGCATAGGAGGATTCTCAGATTGGCACAGGGACCAGAGCAGAATTTCTGTGTTACCTTCTGTGATAGTTAATACAGAAGATCATCTTGACAGAATTTAGAACCACCTGGGAGTCACACTTGTGGATGTGTCTGTAAGGACATTCCCAAGGGATTGAAATGATATGATTAAGACTCATCTTGAATTTGGGAAACATCATTCTATGGGCTGGGGTACTAGACTGACCAGCCATCTCTCTCTCTGATAATGGCAACAATATTACCAGCTGCCTGACAATCCTGCTACCATGCCTTTCCCAACATGCTGAACTATACCCTTAAAGTGTGGATTGCAATAGACCCTACTTTGTTTTCTTCCTGAGTTTTTCTTGTTCAGTATTTTCCTCACAGCAAGAGACGTAGCTAAACACAAGTCCCATGGCTGAGATTAATTCAGCCTGAAACCATCACTCCAGCCTCAGAACATCCAAGCTGATCTCTTCCATCACCTCCTCTCCCTCCAACTTTGCAGTGAGGAAGACCGCTTGCTCTGGGCTGACTCTAACACAGAAACAGGCAGGAGTGGGACTGCTTCAATGGTATTTTCCACCACTCTCATCTCTTGTAGCTCTTAATAAAATGCTAATGAACAATTAGTAAATAAGGACTGACTCCTTTCTGATCTTAGGTCTATGTGCTGTCACCTGAGAATGCCACCTCACAGCAAACCAGTGGCATTACTGTGGGCTGCTTTCTATGCATGGGAGCAAGATGCCCCCCTCCCTTCAGTTCAGTGGAAAATATCTGCATGGCCTGACTGGTGGATGCTAAGCCATACACTTAACAGACAAGGCAGTTGTTATTCACACCCACCTCTTAAAATTATTTAAAATAGTTTCTGTTGGAAATAAATGACTCAGCAGAGGCTGAGGTGGGGAGACAGCCTTGAGTCAGAGGCCAGGCTAGAGTACCTACTGAGTGAGACCCTGTCTCAAACAACAAACAAATCAGGTACACAAAGCTCACTAATTTAGTTTAACGTCATAGAGAGAGAAAACAATATGCCTGTTAGACAGTCACACTATGATGAAATTGTCTTGTCCTTGAATTTGAACCAGTTCTAAAACCAACTGCTACTACAGAATATATACAAGAACCAAACAGAATGTTCCATGATCAGGGATACAATGTCTAGCACGTGGGAGAAACCACTGAACCAATGAGCTAGTTTCTTAAACAAGCAAATAGTAATGGAGTTCATTAAATTAAGAATGGCCTAAGAGACATACCACAGGGCACTCCATTCTGTCAATTTGACAGAATCTAAAATCACCTAAGAGACAGGCCTCCAGGCATATCTGTGAGGAATTATTTAGATTAGGTTAGCCTTTTGGTGTACCTTCTGAGATTCTACTAATGAGGTTAACTGAAGTGGGAAGATCCAACCTAATAGTAGGTGTCAGCATTTGCTGAACCTCAGTCCTGGACTAAATAAAAAGAATTTTAGCTGAGCAGTGAAGTTCAGCTCTCTGCCTCTAGTTTGGTTGGCTGCCCTTAGCTCCTACTGTCATTTCTTCCTCAGCATAATGGGCTGTCCCCAGAAGCTCCGAGCTAAAATAAACTCTCCCTTGAGTTGCTTTTGTCAGGAAATTTTATCACAGTGCTAGGAAAAGTAACCAAGAAAGAGGCTAATTCAAGGAAACCACTATTAAACCAAACAACTATTACATAGTTGGAAAAATATAAAATTAACAGATAACAGGGCTGGATACAGAGGCTCATCAAAATTTAAAGTATGATAACATTACATGATACAAAACCACCGTGCAAAATAAACTAAATATCAAAATCGTGATTTAGGATTTGCTTCAAAATAACTGACCAGGCACAGAGGGGAAGAAGAGAAGAGGAGTATGAATGAACCAGGCAGCTGAGGATTCAGAGTGCTGAAGCCCAATGAGTGCATGGATTTGCTTAGGCCACCTTTTCTACTTCTGTGTGTATTTGGTCTCTTTCATGGTAAAACCTTGAATAGAAGAGAGGTGACAAAACTGCTCTAATATTTTACTTCTAGCTACATCTGGCCCATGGACTCACTGCTAACTTATGAAGGGTTTTATGTGAAGACCATATGTTTGCTTTACCCTGCAAGTTTCATTTTCCTGCTTGTTTTCTGGAACTGTAATGTTGTACCAACTAAAAGAAAATTAAGATGCATATTTTTTTTAAGTTACAATTTCAATGAAAACAGAGTAAATCACAGACCAGAAATGGTCACTACTTTCTAGTTTGTATGATTCTGATCACACAGCTAGCTAGCAAACTCTTTAAGTACTTTCTAGGATATGGACATAGCAGTGGAAAATGCTTTGCAAATATAAGCAACGAAAAAGCCATTTGGAATCACTCCAAAAGCTAATTATCTTTTAGGGAGGGCTATTTGAGCTAACTGTGATCAACAATTACAAGGTTTCTTTTTAACTCCTTCTCTATGAATTACATTCGAACTGCTAAAAATTCAGAAAGGAAATAGCCTGCACAATATTTCTGCCCTGCTGGCTTCTTTCTTTCTTTCTTTTTAAAGTAAGAACAAAAACAAAGTGAATTATTTGCCACCTTTCTACTATAAATCCTGTTAACAGGGAGGGGGTAACATTAAAATGTCTTGCCAACAAAACAAAATGTACAACACAGAGAATTGGAAATTCAATGTAAACAATTTAGTGATTCATTTTTTTGAAAACCCATAAATGACTGAAGGAGTTTCATAGCTAGATGTGGCAGCTCATGCTTATAATCCTAGAACGTGGGAGGCTGAGACAGGAGGATTCCAACAAATTTAAGACCAGCCTGGGCTACTGTCATGGTTAACCTAATTGCCAACTTAATACAGTCTAGAGTTATCTGAAAAGGAGAAGCATTAATTGAGGAGTTGCCTAGATCAGGCAGGTCTGTGAGTATAACATCTACTGATTATGATATAAGTGGACCCAGCCCACTGTGAGAATCAGGCCAGCCAGGGCTAGAATGAGAGGCCCTGTCTCCAAAAACACATTCTTTAAATCACTCTAGGTATTTTCCTCACAAAAGTGAAGGATTTGGTTTCCAGAGGCACACAGTTTCATTTGGGGCTGTCTGGTAGGGCTCTACCCCAAGAAGCTCATCCTTTCTAAGTACTTCTATAATGGTATCTTTCTGTCACTCTGTTTTTGAAGGAGGATGAACCCAACACATTTCCTTGACTAGGACACAGGAACAAAACCACACCACAAGCAGTAGTTCTTACTTGTCTTACACAAAGAATGTGCTGCTGGAATCCTCCTCCTCTTCACCTATGGAACTTCATCCATTCTCTCTGCTAAACCACCTCCCTCCAACTGATGCAACTTGCAGAAGTGGACATCTGGGCTGCCTTTGCATTGATTCTTAAGGATACTACTGCTATGAATGCAGTTGAAATTGATGTTAGTATCACCTAACCATTGGACATTTGGCCCTGTGGACTCTACCTGGACCCACCATGTTTGGGGATTAGGGTTGTGGGTTTTGATGATCTTTTCTGCTCCTCTACAGTAGCTCTGCCAACCTCACAGTTTCCAAATTGTTCCATTCTTGCTTCAGAAGACTTCCCAGGCTCCTGTGCCCTAGGAACGACAAGGCTATGCAGACACAATCTACTTAGTATCATCTCCAGGAACAGCCTAAGGATGCCACTTCCTACAATGTCTTTCTCAATCAACAGGAAGCCCTCTCTTGAATTCAGCCAATATTAACTCATTCTCTGTGCATGTCTTAGGTGCTGAAGGTGATAAGCTCTGGTCCGACTCTCCATAAGGGTGTTTACACTGTGTTGGTGTAAGAAGACAGGCATGGATTATGTGGTTGAATGGCAGTATTTTAATATCAAATTTAAGTTGGAGGGCCAGGGGATAGCTTGGACCTAGAATCAATAACTGATGCTGTGGGTTAACAGAATGGACAAGTGTCTGTGAAGATATTGATAGGCTGAAGAGTTCTGTTCTTATGGTTCATACAATTGAGAACATTAACTAATAGTAAAATATTTGTAAGAGTTGTTTCTAAAAACTTAGACCTCAAACTGAATAAAACAATTCTTTTAATTGTGTTATCAATCACTATTTTAAAAGCATACACAACCTGGGCTCTATCAGGCATATCTGATAAGTTCCCCAAACTGGAAACACTGCATTTCCAGCCCTCTAGCAGCTGGGTGGGGCAAATGACTTCTGGTGTAGGCAGAGCTGATGGTCTCTGCAAGCTGAGACAGGAGCAGTGTGGTAGACTGAACACTTGATGCTGTTACAGAATCATCAACTATGGGGTGGCAAGTGTCATGAACATGTTGTAATTTTTTTTCTTAAGATAGAAATAATGAGCCAAGCAGTGGTGGCACACGCTTTTAATCCCAGCACTTGGAAAGCAGAGGCAGGTGGATTTTTGAGTTCAAGGCCAGCCTGGTCTGCAGAATGAATTCCAGGACAGCCAGGGTTGTCCTGGACAGAGAAACCATGTCTCAAAACACCCCCCCCCCAAAAAAAAAGAGATAGAAATAATGATGACTGTATTGATAGCCTATCCACGACAAATTTCAAAACAGTACAGCGTTAGGTCAAGGACAAGGAGAGAGACTGGATGTGGGTAGGTAGCAACAACACAGGACTGAGCACCCTTGAATGCTGAAACTGAGTCATAAAATATATTATTACAAGGGAGCATCTCATTTTATTTCCACTCACTTTTGTGTTATGAATTTGAGAGCTTTATTGTGAGAGGTGTGAGCCCCACCAGCTTCCTTTTCCTCTGTCACACTGACTCAGCTGTTCTAGCTGGCACAACTATAAAATGCAAGCCATTCACAGCCCAGAGCTGTGAAGGCAGTAGGATCCACAGCATAGTCTTTCTTACCTTGGTGATATGCAGATGGAATCAAGAGATAATTAGATTGCCTGTACACCTTGGGACTGTATAAGAAACTATCAGAAATGTATAGGAAGACAAACAGAAGTGGGGGAAAGGTGGAGATAAGCAAAGAACTGAGGCAAGAGTCAGTAAGTAGGTAAGTAAATTTAAAAGTTCATGGAATGGCAAGGGCTCGGGGGCCTTTAATCTAGCAAGGAAGATGGCAGGTAGATCTCTGTTACAGCCAGCCAGGGATACAGAGTGAGATCCTGTCTCAAAAAAGAAAAAAAATTAACAATAAAACCAATGAAAGTTCTCCAGTGAAGAGCTGCTGCAAGACTCTGTGTAGGATCACAACCTAAGTTACTTGTGCTGTGAACTTACAACACAGACCTGTTCTTGAGTCCAAGATTTTGGAAAAGTTTAGGAAAAAATGGCTTTTATGAATAGTATCTGTGAAGATATTAGCATAAAAGGTTTATGTCTGCTTACATAGTTGGCACAGACAGGGAACAGAAATGTGGGTAGCATGGAAAGAGTCAAGGATTTTCTTGATCATCTTTTCTTGATGGGAGATGCCCATGAGAACAGGTCCATCTGGGAAAGGAGGAGGTACTAGCTCCAGGAGAACATCTGTGATTTTCTTTTCAGTCTCCAAGAAGAAAACCTAGGCTGGTGTTGCAGTTCCATAGTGATGGTCTTTCTGTATGTTCTCATGTGAGTCAAGGCAAGGACTTTAAGACAGGGTCCCAAACCTTAAGAAATCCTCATCTTACAATAGGACATGATGGTACAAGTCTTCAGTCCTAGTACTTGGAGGCAGCAACAAAGGCAGATGGACTTTTATGAGTTCAAGGTCAGACTGCTCTACAGAGTGAGTTCCAGGACAACCAAGGGTACAGAGTGAAACCGTGTGTCGACAAACCAAAAAATTCCCATATATAGAGTAAAGGGAAATCAGCAAACATTCCACAATAAAGTGTATCTGAAAGCAATGGGGCAGCCATTAGGATAAGAAGCCTCATGCAAGGTCTTAGAGAAGAAACAGTGATCACAGAATGGAGGAGAGGGTGCAGCAGGACTGGAAAGCATGGACACAGACTGAGGCACCCAAGGAGGCTGGACTTCAGGCCAGTGAATGGTGGGGTCACAGGGAGGGGGAGGTAGCAAGAAGAAGGTCAGGACTGCAGCAATGGACAGAACCCTGACTTCTGATCCTAAAATATCCGGACACCATCAACCTTCTAAATACCAGGAGCACTAGAAATACCAATTGGGTACAGCATGGAGCACCACAATCTGAGAGCTAACTGTGAGGAGACACACAGAGGTAAGTTGTAACACAAATGGCAGACCGTGAGGCCATAATGAAGATGGTCTCATTGAAGATTGAACAAATGAATGATTAAGGAATTGCCTCCATTGAAATGATATATGAGCATATCTGTGGGGCATTTTCTTGATTACTAATTGATATGGGAGATCCCAGCCTATAGTGGGCAGTAACATCTTTAGAAAAGTATGCCTAGGCTATATAAGAAAGTAGGCTGAGCAAGCCAAGGGAAGCAAGCCAGGAAGCAGCATTTCTCAGTGGTATCTGCTTCAAGCTCCTGCCTTAAGTTCCTGCCTAGGCTTCCCTCACTGATGGACTAAAAACTCTAAGATGAAATAATTCATTCCTCCCCAAGTTGCTTTTGGTCATGGTGTTTTACCACAACAGTGGAGAAGCATATTAGAATACTACCTAAGGGGAAGGAAATCACACCTATCAGGTTTCCCTATTAGGTTCTAAGATGAGAGTTGTAGCAGAGTTAGTAGCAATAACATGTACTATAGTGAGCCAGGGCCTGTGTCACAGCCAATAGCACCTGGATGCTTCTGTCATGTTGTTATACACACTTCTTTTTAGATTTCTCATGATCATACCATGGTGACTTCTTGTCTCAGTTCAGTTAAACAGGAAACAGCTGAAAACATAGGAAACACATGTCTATGGAGCCACAAGGACTTTCAAAGACAACATGCAAAAAGTAACTACAGGCAATACTAAATGGAGAAAAACTGAACAGTCTCATCTGATGGGGGAGTAACTTTTATATGTTTTGAAAAAAAAATAACTCCTCTGAGATGGCAGAAAAGAAAACTTTGAAAGTCCTACAAAGTTTACAAATCTAGTATAGGAAGTGGCTTTGGGCTGGACCAGGCCAGTTAAACCACACCTAGGAAGCTCTGCTTTCCAGTGCAACTACTGGAAACAAGCCTATTAGGAGGGTGAGGTCAAGAGAGCTCTGAAGGGCTGTGTCATAGTTTGAACTTGAAATGTTGCCCTCTGGCTCATTGGTTTCCAGTCACTAGTGTTGTGCAAAGTTGTAGAACCATTAAGAAGTGGTTGCTAGGGGTGAGCCTTTGCGACTCACAGCTTGGCCTGGCTTCTGGCCTTTCTATGCTCCCTAGAATAGTTAGCCACCATTTGCTCTCAGAGCAGGCAAAACAAGCAATGAAGTACATTGATTAAAACATGTACACTAAGTTGGCAGGGCAAAGATTGATGCCTGACATAAGACTGGGGGTCAAATTCTGTAATCTCTAAGAAATACCAATAAGCCCAACCATAAATCATCTACTCATCAAGTTCAGCTTTAAGATTTGTCGTTAGCTGAGGGTGGTGGCATTAGTCCCTCATCCTAGCATTCAGGAGGCTGAAGCAGGGGATCTCAAGTTCAAGGTCAACCAGTGTCACTAGTGAGACCCTATCTGAAAACAAAAGATCTTCCATGTTTTACATTATATTGTGGAAATATATACACCAAAATAGTGAAGGTTACTTCCATAAAATTATCATTAAAATGATTTACCATTATAAGATATTTATAGCATCGGACAGTGGTGGCACATGCCTTTAATCCCAGCACTTGGGAGGCAGAGGCAGGTGGATTTCTGAGTTCGAGACCAGCCTGGTCTACAGAGTGAGTTCCAGGACAGCCAGGGCTACACAGAGAAACCCTTTCTTGAAAAACAAAAACAAACAAACAAACAAAAAAGATATTTATAGCATATGTGACTATGAAAATACTTAAACATGATATCTTAATATTTAAAACACTACAGAGAATATAATCTGAAGCTATTTAAATTGGTAAATGTGATCAGATCTTAAAGTATTGCACCACAGCAGACTCAGTGTACCAGGAGCATTCATCAACACCACTGCCTGATTCCACATCTTCTAGAACTTCTGAAGATGTAAAAGGCACAGTTAGCACTATCTTTGCAAATACCACTCCTTTCTGTTTGTTGTTCTGAGCCTTCCTTCATTTTAGGTTATGCTGTCTAACCAATCTCTGCATACATCTCTGTGATATGCTCTGTAAGGCTTGTTTTAAAAGCCACTCAAAAGATATGTATATTATAGACAATAAGCAACTCATAAAATAGTTGTCAAATAAATTAATATATACTAGTGAGAACCATAGCCACAATTTTGCCCAGTCACAATTGGTTGAAACAAATTCCAAATATATGGACAGTGTTTCCCTTCTATCTTCATGCTGGCTAGTTTATGATCACTATCTCCTCGAAATGAAAGCTGGCCTGTGGTTTAATAATATTGAACAGGATCCAGTATGTATGAACTCGTTTGCAATGAGACCTGGTATTTTGTATAAATGATTTACGGCAATAAAAATATCCAAGAAAACTAAGTACCAAATAAAGTTTACAGAATGTACATGCACTAACCTTGTAAGGATGTACGGTGAGAATGAAGCTGGGTTGTCCTGCTCTGAGAAGAGGGGCATAGTTCCTCCCATTATCCACAGGCGGAAATACAAAATGACAGTCACCTTGGAGGAATGAGACGACCTGATGAAATGTCTACCCACACCTCTTCCATTTTTGTTGAAGCATTCTGATCATCTATGAAGAAATGGAGTCAACTGTCCCTGCCTGTATAGCCCTGGCCCCAAATCACAATATAGGAAACCGTTCAGCCAAGCTTCCAAACTAAAGCTGCTTGGACAAGCAGCAGGTGCTGTATCTATGCCTCTGGGTACTGGGACTGGATATTGTGTGCACCAGTAGGTAACTAATACAGCCATGTCACTTTGAAAACTCTTTGGAAGGACTCTAAACTGTGTGTCATTCACACTATGCCACTGGGTTCCCATATATGCTTCCATATATACCTCTACCCAAAAGTAACATTTACCATCTGCAAACCTTCCTTATGAGATGATATTGGCAGTGAGTTTATTAAATAATCTATAGCATATCTCTAAGTTGAAACACTATTGAAATGAAAACACCCTTTACTAGTTACATTTGAGATACATATTACATACTTACATAACTGATGACCAAAATGGCCCTCTTTAAAAATGGTCTCAGGGTAAGCAGGAAATTTCTGTTGCTGCTTCCTGTCAGACACCTGAAAGAGGAAAGGAAAGATGAGCCTCTTAAGATGAGCAACCATCTACAGCACAATGTTCCCCTCTGTGAAGATACTGGGCTCTGGGAAAACACCAAGAACCTGACTTGGGAGTCAGGGCATGTGGGTTTCAACACTCCATTCTGGCACTTACAATTTGAGAAGTGGAAACTGTAAAAGCATCTTTTATTTGCCTGATGTAATTAATGGCCATCTCTGTTTGTTAACCTAGGCCTAGTCTCAGAAGCTTCCAGCCTCTATACAATCTAATCTAGGCCTCTGAGACTTACTGCTGTATAAGCTCACCCTTTCTAGTTCTTTCTGGCTTCAAACTAACTCTGGCAAGTTGTTCCAATCTTCTGGCTCCTTCTCATTCTCTGTTCTGACTTCAACTGTGTCTAGCTTGTTCTCTCTGCAACCTCTCTGTAAAACTGCCTCCTCCTTTCTCTCTGTACTGCTCGTGCTCTCTCTCTGTCTCTCTCTCTGTCTCTATCTCTCTCTCCCCTTTGAGTTCTCCATAGAAATCCAATTTTCTTTTCTTTCTTTTTTTAACATTTATTTATTTTATGTATGTAAGTACACTGTAACTGTCTTTAGACACACTAGAAGAGGGCATCAGATTCTATTAGAGATGGTTATGAGCCACCATGTGGTTGCTGGGAATTGAACTCATGACCTCTGGAAGAGCAGTCAGTGCTCTTAACTGCTGAGCCATCTCTCCAGCCCTACTGCTCTGTCTTAAGTTGCTTCCCTTTCCTCTCTCTTCTCATGAGAGTTGGGCATATCCTACTCTGTCAAATCTTTCTGTGATTTGGCACTTTGTCTGCCACTCAATCAGACTTCACTTTCCAACATGGGAGCTTCCTTCTACAAACTAACTTAATCTTCATTGTTTGGTGTTAAAGGTGTGTGCTAAGGGTGTGTCTATATTCCAGCCAGAGGTGTTAAGGGCTGAGCCACATTACAACTGTGTAGTGGGCTGGTCTGATGGCACTTGTATTCAAATGCTAAATTCTGTACCCCAATATCTGGTTGCTTCAAGATGAGCAGATTCTCACATATACCAGCTTTTGTTATATAAACCTTGCCCCCCACAAGGTATCGATTTATAAAGATACCTACAGCATGTAGCTGGGCAGAAGGAAAAAGGCACTATGGGGTAGGTGGATCCTGTGTGCACAGCCATGAGGGAAGGCCAGCCAGCTGGAGTAGAAATGGCCCAGGCAAAACCTGGCAAGTGCTATCTCAGGATTACTGACAGGGAAGTAGACAAAATAGCTTAGAGTGTTAACATCTGCACAGCTCTAGTGTTTTAAGGCTCATTATAAATATAAAGGGTTTGCATCTTTTATTTAGGAACTAAAGATCTAAGGTGGAGTAGAAACCCTCAAATATAATTTACCAAAACACAACTAGAAACAGGTTTTTTCAGTAAATTACACAATCTCAGGGTTCACAGTGTGATCAAATATCCTACAACAGGAAACAGCTTTCTTCATTTCTCTGTACATCTATTGTGCTCATTTAAAAGACAATAATAGATACTTTGTGGGAATATTGTAAGAAATAAGTGAGATAATATATAAAACAGGATGTAACCTTGTTAAATAATATTACCATCCCATTCATCCCCGATAAACCTGCATACTCTGATAACATTAGTTTACTTTTACCTCTTTGTATAATTTGAGGTACAATGTCTTTAACCCACAAAAGATCTCACAATCGTCCCTGAAGAACAAGGATGCCAAGATTATGTGAGGTAAAACACACAGTGCTTCTGGGGTGGATCAAAGACCTCTCATACACACTGAAGATTTTTCTCACTTGCTTCCATAACATGGTGCACAGCAGCTGCTCCTAACTGGGTGTTGGAGAATCTAGAATGGTATGGGCACGAGCGTGTGTGTGTGTGTGTGTGTGTGTGTGTGTGTTTGAGTTTACTGAGGCAGTCCTTGGCTTGTCCCCTGACCTGGGAAACAAATTAGATTTTAATATTAGCTTCAAGAAGGTCACAGATTAGTGGAGAGCCTGCATCTGCCATAGTCCCCACTGGTTCAAAGTAGAAGCTGCAGCTTTGTGAATGGGACTGGCTGGCTTCTGAGGTTAACAAGCCCCCTGTGAAAACATAAAGGGTCCATATCCCCTCCATGGGAGCTTGCACACTTTAGTCAAGCAGAGAAAAGAAGCTGAACTCAATCACATAATCCCACTGGCATTCCCCAGTGCCTTATTCTCTGGAATGCTTTTCATTTAGTTCTTTCACTTCTTTTAATCCGTTTCTCCCCTCAAAGGATTTTCCTCTTAAAATTTGCATTTGAATAATGGCTCTTCACTGGAGAGAAACTTTGGCCCAGACATTGCCTTTCAGTAACACCTGAGTGGGTTAGAATCCTGCAGAGACAGGTCCACCTTGTGCAGGCTCCAGGAAGATGTGTGGCCACTGTTGTACAGCAAATGTTCTGTAACTGCAGGGAAGTGTCATCTTCATTCAAATGCAGGTCTCTCTCTTTCTTCTTTCATGTCTCTTCCTGGGTGCTCCCTTTTTTCCTCTTAGGTCTCTTCTTGGGTGCTCCCTTTTTTCCTCTTAGGTCTCTTCCTGGGTGCTCCCTTTCTCCTCTCAGATCTTTTCCTCGATGCTCCCTTTCTTCCCTTTCCGGTTCATAAAAAAATCCTTGTAAGCGACACATACTCAGAACTGGCAATCCAAGTGCTTGATGATAGAGAAAATGAACAGGCATGAAGTCATCAAATAGAGTTTGCAGCTTACAAGTTCTAGACAGGTCCATCTTCTAGAGCTACTTCTGAGTCCCTTCTTCTCTTCTGGGACCTCAGCAGAGAGTTTGGCATGGGATCAGGCCAGGAACACTGTGGCTTCCATAACATGGTGCACAGCAGCTGCTCCTAACTGGGTGTTGGAGAATCTAGAATGGTATGGGCACGAGCGTGTGTGTGTGTGTGTATGTGTGTGTGTGTGTGTGTGTGTATGTGTGTGTGTGTGTGTGTGTGTGTGTGTGTGTATGCATGTGTTTGAGTTTACTGAGGCAGTCCTTGGCTTCTGTGTTTGGGCAGCTAGCTTGTTATTCCCATAGCAGTAGCAGAGAACTGCACATCCCTTTCTGGGCTCTACCACCTTGTGACTGTCATTTTCAGATAAATTAAACCAAGACCAAGCCTTGGCACTTCTGTTTCTTCAAGGATGCTGGGTAGCTTGCAGCAGGCAACTAAAGGAAACAGACAGGGGCCAGAAAAAGATGCTGAGGAGGGCAAGAATGAGAATGTAACTGAACTTTACAGGCAATGCTCTTGGAGGTTCCATTTCTCGAGCCCCCGTTGTGGCTTAACAATGGAAAAATGAGAAGTGGCTTTCCTTTCTACAGAACAAGCCACTGTTCTCTTGAGGTTATACTTAGACAAAGCTGCCGTACATCATTTCTGATGGTTTACTACAATGGGTATTTTAGTAACTGTATTTATAACATGTCCTCTAGCTGAGACATTCTTGATGAAATTCTATTTCCACAAGAAGGAAATAGAACAGGGTAAGGGTAACAGATGATTTACTCTCAAAATATAGCATCCCAAATTCACAAAAGCCTGAAATGGTACAGAGATTCTTGGTTGAAAAACAAGATGTCGAGATTTCTATTTTAAGGTGTGGACCATAGTAATGACAAAATGAGACATACAACATGTTGCCATTTCTGGAGAAGCATTAAATAGGGGGCAGTGTAATGTGCTCTGTTCTCTACATTTCTTCTTCTACTCCACCCCAGAACTAGACCTGTGATTTTCCCCATTGATCTACTTCTTATGGCCTGAACAATGATCAAGAATAACAACAGCATTAGTAATAGTCACAACTAACAGCACATGCCAGACATGTATTTTTATAGCTTGCTTGTCATTTATAATAATTCCATGAGACTAAAAAATTAGAAGTAATCATTTTTAAGCCTGATTTCTCAGTGATTGATTTCAATCATAAAAATATGCTACTACCAATACTTTATTCATTTATTTGTGTGTTTGCTTATTTTTGAGACAGGGTGTCACTAAGTTGTCTGTTATGCTGGCCTGGTACTCAGTATGTAGCCCAGGTTGTCCTCAAACTCATGGCAATACTCCTACCCTTGCCTCTATTATACTAAGATTATAGATGTGTACCACCAAGCCTGGCTATATAGCCAAATTCTCCCTGAAATTTACACATTCCTTACAAAGCTACAGGAAGTATCACCATGGCCAAACTCCAAGCCACCACGAAAGCACTATATTCAGAATCATGGATCGAGGCTTCTGTCCTTTTGTGTTCATGGCTTAGATCAAGACTATAGGCTTCCCATTTCCTCCTTTATCAAAGAACTAGGTAAATAGTTTCAGGGCTCCTAAAAGATTATAACTTCTGGATGTCTTCATCAACTAATGACATCACAAACGACCCACAACACAAAGAAACCAATCAAGGAAAAAGGATGCCACGACACCCATGAAGAAAACACTAGTGGACACTTTACTCTGAAGAGATAACTAGAGTGTTCAACTGAACCCAATGATTTAGTGCCAGCGTGAGAGACTGCTATTGTCAAATGAAGCATTTTAAACACCTTTGATTTCTGCCAAAAAAACCCCAAAGATCAAGATTATCTGAAGTGATTTTCCTAATCTAGCTCTGTCCACATCCCAGGTCTCCTGTTATATAAAGCAGCCACATTTGAAGGCAGACAAGCACATCACTGCATGTCCAGGACACCCTTTCCTTTCCTTTCAGCTAACACTATAAGGTGAAAGCTGAGCATGCTCAGAGATGCTTTTGCCTGCCATTCTCCAGGACCTTGAACTTAGCATGTTCCAGAAATGTCTCTAAAGTCCTTGCTTCCTAATCATGAGCTTGAACTGAGCATGATGAGGAATGTGCTCAGTTCTGTGTGAACATGTACATGTACAGGCTCCTGATGAAATCCCCATGTTTCCCAGTTAGAGAGAGGGTTGCTTTGTAAGCGATCCCTTTGCTTCCTTTGTCTGCAGCACACAATGATCTTCCATCCTTTATTTCACAGCCTGCTCCATTTGGCTTTGTGCTTACTAAGACTCAGACCCGCTGTATTCAGTTACACACCCACTTTTCAGTTGTGTTAAATACTCAGTGTTAAAACTGAAACATCCTTTAGTTAGTCAGCCCTCAAACCCTGGGGAGAGACTTTACCAGAGATCACCATCAAATCACTTACCCATGGTCTTGAGCGATACAGAGTATGTACTACTCTGAGTCACTAACATTAGTTAATGCAGTTTCCATGCCAATAGATATTAGCAAAGATGACAATTCTTCAGTAAGACTAGAGTCAGAACTTTCTTCTATGTCCATCTGAGTACTTTTTTATAAATTACATTTTGAACAAGAACCCTGCTATGTCAGTTTTCCAATATCTCCTCTCCCTGTGTGCTGGTTAGTTTTCGTTGTCAACTGAGGGAACCTTGGAGGAGGGAACCTAGTTAGGGAAGCACCACCATTAGATTAGTCTATGGGAATGTCTGTGGGGTATTTTCTTGACTATTGATGTGAGAGGGCACATTCCACTATGGGTGGACACTCTTAGACAGGTGTCCTGGAAGGCATAAGAAAGGTAGTTGAGAAAGCAATGAAGAACAAGCCAGTAAGTGGCATTCTCCATGGTCTCTGATTGAGTTTCTGCCTCTAGGTTTCTGCCCTGGTTTTCCTAATGATGGACTCTAAGGTATAGGCCAAATATACCCTTTCCTCCTCACTTAGGTTTTGGTCAGTGTTTTTACCATAGTAACAGGAAACTGAACTAGAGTACCTTGGGTATATTTACTCACCCTTGTAACCTGATAGTGGTTCTTCAATCTCCACCAGGTGATACCTGGCTACCTTGGCCAGTCTTCAGCCACAGCCCATACTTCATTTAGACAGAATTCTTTATGCACAAGGTTTTCCTATAGGGGCTTTCTAATCCCAACCCTTACTTTCTAATCCCAACCCTTAAAAGAGCCCTGCTCTTGGCTATAAATTTCTACTCACAGCTATAGTCAGGGTTAAACCCAAACCCTCTTTCTTACTATAAAATGCCTTTGTAGTAATTCCTGAACATATTTCAACAGGCCTGCCTGACCTTAAAGACAGTCTTCCTTCCCATGCTTCACAAGTGTTATATGAACAGATTTTCCTTCACATACACTTTAAGATCAGTAAAGCCTAGTAACCCAAGTAGGAGTCTAAAAGTCCTTCCTTTTCTACCTCTCAACCTCTTCTTTTGTATTTTTCTTATTCTTCAGCACTAGACTGGAGTATGAAATGTTTTGATTTGGGATGTAGACAGCAGGTTGAAGCATGACAACTATCTGAATAACACTGTTTCCCTTTTGAAAGATGCTGATGACTAAAATGGACATTATATTAGTTAAGATTCTCCAGCTTTTCTCAGAATCTGTAAACCACATAATTTTTGCCTAAGTGTCAGCTACAGATGGTGAAACCAGCTTTGTGGTGGTTTGAATAAAATTGGCCCCCATAGGTCCATAGGGAGTGTACTATTAAGAGGTGTGGCCTTGTCAGAGTGGGCATGGCTCTGTTGGAGAAAGTGTGTCAATAAGGATCAGGCTTGGAGGCTCAAGTCAGGTCTAGTGTGACATTACTTCCGTTACCAACTGATCCAGATATAGAACTCTAAGCTACCTCTTCAGCACTATGTCTGCCTGCATACGATGATGCTTCCAACCATGATGATAATGGACTAAACCTTTGAATTATAAGGTAGCCCCAATTAAACGTTTTCCTTCATAAGAGTTGCTGTGGTCATGAAGTCTCTTCATAGCAGTGAAACCTTAAGACAAGCAGCTAAAATTGTGATAAAAACTACATGGTATTGGCATAGTGACAGGCAGGTAGATCAATGGAACCGAATTGAAG
>NW_022196903.1:142387630-142454664 GCF_008632895.1 Mastomys coucha
AAAAAAAAAAAAAAAGACAAGCAGCTAAATGTCACTGTTGAGCAGTACGCCAATCACTTACATACAATACCATAAATACCTCCAGAATACCAACCACACTAATTTTACTTCCTTTCACATTCAAAACAATAAAGGACGTTGGTGAAGAATTACATATTCCGAGGGCAGAAAGAAGTTAAATTCAGATCTTTTGGAATGACAATCCCAAAACAGTTTTCCTTGAAAGGAAAGAAATTTCTCTCACTTTTCTAAAATACAGCAAAGACATAGCTTACATTTGAAAAGAGTATAAGCTAACCAAAAACCAAAAAACTAGAGCCCTCTTTAATGCACTGCCATGAGCCCACAAGTTCCTCCTCTGCACTGTGTCAGCAGCAAAGCCTCTCTACAGAGGGTCAGATTTGGATGTTGCCTTTCCCAGTCCCATGGTTCTGATGGGAGGTGGGAGCCGATTGAGAATCCATTGATAGAAGTTCAGCCCCTCTAGAAACCCAAATCCACCTTCCACACCCAACTCTGTAGCTCTGGTGAATGTTTCTTCCAAAAACTTCAAACCCTTAAAATTTCCTCTTTCTTACAAAGAAATCTTTACTTAGATTATTACATAGAACAGTGGAAATAAGACTGGGAGACCACAGGGGAGAAAGATTTTCTGTTCTCTTAAGCATTTTAAGAATCAAAAGCTAGAACCAGAAGGGAACAAAGCACTCAGGTAGTTTTATAGTTTTACAAAGTTCAGGCTGTACATGTATTGACCTGCGTTCAATTTGTAACACACAAAAAAAGCTGAGCACAGTAGCACTTGTGTATAATTCCACTGCTGGGGCATCAGAGACAGAAGTTCCGGGCCTCACTGGCCAGAGTCTATCCAAATAGACAAGCTCCAGGTTTAGTCATAGACCTGGAGTACAGTAAGGTAAAGAGAAACTAGAGAAGATGGTTGATGTCCACATCTAGCATACATACATACATATGTGCATACATGTTTATGCATGGATGGATACATACACACACACACACACACACACACACACATTCCAAGAAATGTAAACTGACTCGGAGAAGGTCATGGTCCTTCCATGTCAAAAGTCAATGAAATTGGGCTTCATTCATTAATTTAGATAAAGGATCCACTTCAGATTTCCTCTACAATTAGTTTAGCTGTCATTCCTGGTTTTTAATTCTTTCTACAAGGAATGGTAAAAATTCAGTTTTGTCTTTCAGCCATAGTTCCACCACTGTACTTGGCAGGTGCCAGTTACTGTGTTGAGTGTTCCCACCTTCTTTTCACATTAACCCTGGGTTGGGAGCTGATCCTGCTAATAAAGCATGAACACTTCACTTAGGCCTGCAGACACCCAATGGGTAGCTTAAACAGGTGAAAGCCAGACATCTCTACCCTCTTTTCAAACTGTAACTTTGTCTCCTTAAATGTTAGGAAGCTCAGTTATGAACATAGAAATATTAATTGTATAAGGGGTATCTCATAGATATAAAATCACAGTGCTTACCTCAAAAAGAAGAAGAGATAGCTTATTCTAGAAGACAAATATGAGAGACTGTGGCTAGGACACATTTGGTTACCCCAAATAACATATTGCAATATGGTAGCAGTTTGGTGACATTTCCATACTAACATAAGAAAGAAAGTCATCAAAGCATTTCAAGTATATTAGTAGAAAACATCAGGTAGGCAAATTACAGCAAAATGGGGACATCTTTGCTATTGGCCTTGGATCCAGTCTGGCAATACACTTAGCTTGTGAGCTGGTGTGTACCAGTGGTCTGTTGGGACACTGCAAAAAGGACTTATCTAATAGTCACAATGGATTTTAGGTAAAACACAGAGGTGAGTGGTTAACCGTGATTTTTTGGAGACTAAAAATAGCCCTAAATAATTTAGCCTTTGGATCTGTAACATTCAAGCTCTCCACAGTCACCAGAGCTTTTAGTCATCCGACTAGCCTTGTACAATGTACATAGATATAGCTTTCCCTCTACCCCCAGGACTTCAGTTTACAATGTCTAAACACTGTTAATGCAAGGTTAATTAGCCTAACTGTTGCTAGTTTTCCTCCTCCCTCTTCAAGACCAAAGAGTCATGTCACATTTAACTGGGACCCTGTTGTAAGTTCTATATTATTAAAAGGCATTTATGGATGTTAATGGCATTATACTTTTAGTCTTAGTCTGTATGTGAAAAACAAAACAAAACCACAGACTGGATAGTTTATGAAGAACAAAAATCTATTTTTTTCAGCCATGGAGCCTGCAAAGACCAAGATCAGCACTAATACTGGCATCTGGTGATACTCTCTGTGCTCTGGAGAGGTAAGCTCAGCAGAACCTCTTTTACAGAGGCATCAACAGCTGGGTGTAGTGGCTCACACCTATAATCCCTGCACTCAGGAGACTGAGGCAGGAAGATTGCTGTGAGTCTGATAGCCTGAACTATGTTTAAAAAAAGACCTGTCTAAGAAGTTCCAACAACACCAACTCCCCTAAGCTTCCATCTTTTAATGCTTCTATAGCATAAGGCTCACCTAAATGTGGGTGCTGGGACTCAAATACTAATTAATTAGCATAGTTTATCATTTTATGATTTAGTAGGTCTACTAAAATTTTCCATACATATGATTCCAAGTTCTGAAAGACCTTTTAATGAACATCCCTTAAAAGCCAATATATTAAAGGGTGCTGAGGTCTAAGCTTTATGCTTTCCCTATGTACAAGTGGGAAACAGTGACAGGAGAGGAGGCTGGCTGACAAGGTCACTGAGCCATGAGATGTCAAACCAGCCAGCCTCACAGAGATGAACAGCCAGCAGCAGAGTAGTTTAGGGTACACAATGGAAAATATACCCGGGAGGAGAGAAGACAAAGAAGTCAACCATGGGCAGTGCAGGCAGAGTACTAGCAGGACAGGTTGAGGCAACCATGGTAGAGTCTGGGTTTGTTGTTGTCAGAGGTTTTGAGTTGGAGGGGTGTGGGTTGGGGAAAATGAGACAAGGTCTCCAGTAGCCCAGGCTAGTCTCAAGCTCATAATGTAGCCAAGACTGGCCTTGAACTGATTCTCCTGCCCCTGGCTCCTGAGTGCTAAGATTATAGGTAAGTACCACCATGTAGAAGCTGTTTGTTTTTGTAACAGAAAAGAGTCATAAAGGGACTTTGGCAGAGAGACAACTGTTACTCCAGAAGGCCATCCTCAGCATTGCTGGATGTAGATGCAGGCCCATTCTGAGGATGATTAGAGGACAAATGATGAGCACCAGAGAGCAGACCAGGGTTAGTTTGGACATTCTGCAACATGGGATTGAAGAGCAGATAAAATCTTCATGGGCAATTCTCAAAAGAACCAGTGAGACAAGAGTGAGATAAGATGTGGGTGTCAAATATCTTAATGAGCTTCAATCTTTTATGAATTGGGAATTAACTTGAAAACACAATAGATTTTTACTGATGAGAATATTAAAATTTCTAAAATATGAATCTTTGGAAGGTAGAGAGATGGCTTTGTAAATTAAGAGCACACATATTACAGATAGACACACACACACTAAATTTCAAATATTAAGAATCTCTTCTGATAGGTCTATCACATGTATTTTTAGTACAGCACTATGTGTCAAGGAGTTTGTTGCTATCCATTCTAACTGTTAGCTCCTGAGAGGTCCTTGAGGTTGCCAGAACAGAGACTACCATTCCAGATGACAGATCCAAACCACATGAACAGCCTCAGACCTGAATGGAGTTGTGTGATAGATAGTTCAATGCCTTTTTGACATCATGTGTTCTCTTCTGTGACCATGCATTCTTCTCTCTCACCACATACTCCCTATTTCCCTTCATTTCCATCCATCCACACTGGTAGCGCACCAGCTATATTAAGGGATTCATGCAATGAAATCACAGTAACGAGCAAATATACACCACCTTTGCAGACAAACCCTAGCACTAAGAAAAAAAAAAAAAACCCACTGCCAACCACAATGTAATATTTCTAAAGCTTACTAAGAAACTTGTGATGGATACAGTTAAAGCTAGTGAGGAATATACAGTATTAGTACTATCTGGGCAAACCAGCAAAATGCACTTTGGGTTATCATTTAGTGACTGTCTACTGTGTATCCTAAGCTAGTACACATGACCCTGAGTATGTTCCCATAAGATGGACACTATTAATATTTGTCTTTTGAAAGAGAAAGTTGTGTCATTCATGGCCCAGTACTTTGTCTTAAGTTCTGACAGAAAGTAAAAAATGAGAGGCAGAATACAAATCCAACTTGTGCCTTTGCTACACACAGTCTGCTGCTGGAGAATCACTGTCAGAAAAACTATCGCCATCTTCCTAAGATGCCCGAAGTTGGGGTGCATCCCTCTGGAGTACAAACATATCAAGTACACATGCTGAAATGGATTCAAGTTTACAGTACCAAGATATAACTTATCAATTCAGAAAATGAGGAGAACACCTACTACAACTTCAGCATTATGAAAAGTAACAAGTTACTCACATAACAATATTCAATTTGACAGGAAAAGTACCAGGAACAGAGCCAGGCCTTAGAAGCATTACATGAAAGGGATAAATCCATTATCTAACATTTAAGTAACAGGTAATGTTCGCCAAGCACACAGCAGGGGCCAGAAACTGCTCTAAATGTATCATTTTTTAATCTCCATTCATATAATTAGGAAGCAAGTATGACTAGGGAAACTGAGGCATTAAAAAGCAAACCAATCAGCAGCAGAATCAGAATATGAATCTGTATACTGGCCGCTAGCCATCCCAATCTTACTATCCTGAAGGGCCATTGTGTGCTTTCCATCCTGCCCCAGAAAAGCAGCACAAGATAAAGGGCTACAGATCAGAGAAAGAGTTAGTATGAGCTGGGAAAGGAAAGGAGCTACAAAGGAGAGGTAATACTTGGCCCAAGGCTGGAGAGATACTGAAGACATGAGTGTGGATGGTGTAAGGGGTCAAGAAGTGCCTGGACAACAGTTCAGGGCTAAGGATGAGTAAACAACAAACTCCCCAACAGCTCAGTCAGGCAACAGCACTTGGTAGATTCTTGAAAGTGTCTCAAAACTGAGCCTAGAATCAGAATAAAGATACTAAGATATCTTTATTTCAAGCCCTGAAAAGGTGATAGAAGTGGAATGCCATACATGATTGATGTTGATTTTGACTCCCCTTTTGCTCAGCTTCCTTTGAGGCAAAGTGAACATGCCTGGAAGATTTTGTCTCCTAGGTCTGTCTCATCCTTGCCTGGTGCCATGTGAGGACCATGTTCATTAAGAATATGTAGCAGGTTAGAGAAAAATCTCATCCTCCACTTCCCTACCCAGTGCTCAGGGTTCTCTAGGAGTTTCAACATGATCAACAATCAGTGTGATGGTTTGTATTATGCTTGGCACAGGGAGTGGCACTACTGGAGATGAAGATGTAGAATTTTCAGCTCTGCCTGCACCATGCCTGCCTGGATGCTGCCATGCTTTTGCTTTGATGTCTTTGAACTGAACCTCTGAACTTGTAAGCCAGCCTCAATTAAATGTCCTTATAATGTTGCCTTGGTCATGGTGTCTGTTCACAGCAGTAAAACCCTAAGACACCTAGGCACTACCTGGCCACACTACTGCTGGGTGAGGTTACTGTTCCCATCAGTATCTGTGATGTCTCCTTCATTTGTGGTGTCTGTACAGATGAAGGTCAGGCTAGTCTATTTTGTCTGTCTTTCCCCTGCCCACTTTTACAGTTGACCTTGCTCTGGGGTCTATGCTATAGATCTAATCTGCTTACATTTAGGGCAGAAAGAGGACAAAGTCTCACCCAACCATTACCAAACCAACTTTTCCAATTGTACTTTCAACGAGAACTCCTCTGAGCTCTCCTCACCTCAACCCACATGCTCAACAGCAAACTCAAAACCTCTTCCATGGCTTCATGTGTTGAGTTTTCTAGTAAGCCAAGCAGAACACTGGGCAGCCTGGACTTCCCTGAGCAATATATGCCCTAGCTACATGGTAATCTACATGGTCTGCAGCCAACACAGATGTTTCAAGAAGTCTACACTACTTACAGAAGATATCAATATGGAATAGGCCAACTTAATCTCATGCCTAATTAATGGGCAAATACAGAAAGGACTCACTGTCTACTGAGGTCTATCATTTCCAGCATTGCTGGAAGGGGAGAGAAACAAAAGAGGGTGTTTTCCTAGAAGCTAAAGATTTATTCCATTTTCGTGGTACTCTGTGAATTTGCCATGGACACATAGGGCATGCAATGAACAGACTGTGCACATGCAAGGATGCTGGCTGAGGAGAAGCTACTGAGGTACTGAGGTGGCTCATGCTAGTTCACCAGTCTGTGTGCTCAGATGCCCACTGACTTTCGTGAGGAAGGGGGACCTTTTCCTAATGCACTCAAAACAAGCAAAAGGTGCCATGGATTTAAACATGTGGGACCCATGCCTCATGGTTGCAGCTTGCTCCTTTATGAAGGGATGCTTATATGTAACAGAGGCCCTGGTCTCTTACTAGTTAATTCTCATGGTGTGGTAATGACTTTTACAGAGACTTGTTTAGTCTAGCTTTCACGCTCTTGGAGGCAGCTTTCATTTGCTGAAGAGACTAGTATCATATGTCGGTAAATTTCCAGTCACTGGGCCACGGGTAAAGTTACCAAACAAAGAATAGCACTGTTTTTCCCCTCCTTCAGAGCTGTTTCCCTTACACACTCAGTTCAATGCCTTTCCTTTCTTTCTTTCCTCTGTTCTCATGAGAAACAATCTTTTTGTCTGGCTGACCTAGACCTCTCTTTTTGTAGACTAGACTAACCCTGAACTCATAGAGACCCACCTGCCTCTGCCTCCTGGGTGCTAAAATTAAAGGCATGAGCCACCACATCCAAGCAGCTCAATGCTCTGGGTAGTGCCATTTTCTGGGTCACACTCTAGTTCTAAATTTCTAAGCATTTAAATTGCTACGCTACCTTTATAAACCCTGCTGATTGCAAGGTCTGGTTTTTAACAAAATGTATTCTCCCTACCCTAAATTGCATGAAGCTAACTGTCTTCTGAATGTTATCCAGTACAATGCTTCCATACACAGGAAGTTTTTATACATGGGGCTGAACTGTCCTCAAAGATGGCAACTAGTGCAATCTGCCTAGCACTTGGCTTTCAGTGCTAAACTGAAAAAAGTCCTGGGAAACTTAGAAGGGAAAGTCATTCCTAACAACATCATACACAGCTGGAACTGGGCAGTGCCATAAAGTGCTAATGGTTAGGCCAAACCTTAATTTCCACAGAATTTAAACCAAAAATTCATTTGATTTTTCTATGGACTCTCTGATATTCATAAGTTGCTCCTCCTTTTCTTGTCCCCCTTTCTCCTCTTCCTGTTCCCTGTTAGAGTTTAATAAAAGAACAAAACAAAACAAGTACTTTTCTAGTGGGAGTCACCTATTCTGAACAGATGCAAACTAGAATTTTCTCACCTGTGCTTTCTGTGCCATCTGATAGGGAACCAGTAAGGCATTTGTTATAAATGTATTTTAAGTAGGAAAAGGAAAAGGAGGGAAGAAACGTAAGTCTTTAACAAGTGCTGGGATGGCAGATTCTCCTCTACACAAGAAATACAACAGTCTGATCTAGTGCACAATAAGCTGACTGGGCTGATACTTCAAAGCCCAAGTTTGAACCAAGCTTACATCCTTAATTACCAGCAGTCTGAGGTCTATATTTAAAAACACAACACATGTATAAATGCTAACCATAATGATACCTAAATAATCCATCTTAGCTATAGACAACCCAAACCAAACATCATACAACACTAAGATTTCCAAACACAAACTTTGACACAGTTATCTGTGTATCAGTGAACAGAGGTGTCAGATACTCATTTTTGTTTTGAAATACTGGTCATACTTCAAGTTCATGGAAGTTTTTCCCATAAGATACTGGGAAACCCAAGGCCGAATGGACCAGTTTATGTTTAGTCAATATAGTGCTATTACGGATATCTAGCATACATCAGCTAAAATATGACTGACAGTGTCCTGGGAACCCCCAAGTAAACAGTGAAGTAATCTGCTATATATTTTTGATAGAGAGCCACTTCTGTGTGGTCCTAAAGTAGCTTCTTTGGTCATGATGTTTTGTCCAGGTATAGAAACCCTAAGATACTAGGGTCCTCCATCTCAGGGAAGCCATGGATAACAAAGGCCTGAACTCCCTCTAAGCAGGAAGTAGATGATCAATGGCAACTTCCAGGAATATAGAACAACTAGATCTACATTGCTGGACAACCTGATGCTCTCTCAAGTTCCCTCTTCCCTGACAGGTGTCACAGGCATCACACAGGAAGGGAAGAACAGGGTACTAATATTATGTAAAAACCTTACCATCTCTGCTGTCACCATAGCTCATGCCCCAAACTGCCTGCACAGAAGAGGAAAAAACATTTGTTGAGCCTTTTGGCCACTTAATAAGGGGCTGGCTGGCTGTAGCAGAGGTTCTGAACCTGTGGATTACGACCCCCCCCCAGCTGCATATCAGATATCTTGAATATCAGATATTTACATTACGATTCATAACAATAGCAAAATTACAGCTATGAAGTAACAACAAAAATAATTCTATAGTGGGGGGGTGCAGCATTAGGAAGGGTTGAGAGTCACTGGGCTTGAGGGTGTCTGAAAGATGATACAAACAAAATGCATTTACAAGCCAGGCGGTGGTGACGCACGCCTTTAATCCTAGCACTTGGGAGGCAGAGGCAGGCAGATTTCTGAGTTCGAGGCCAGCCTGGTCTACAAAGTGAGCTCCAGGACAGCCAGGGTTATACAGAGAAACCCTGTCTCGAACCCCTCCCCCCCCCAAAAAAGCATTTACAAAATAGTACTAAGGGGCCAGTGAGATGGCTTAGAATGAAACAGGCCTCTAAACTTGGGGAACCGAGTTCTATTCCCAAACCCCGTACGATAGCTAGCACAGAACGAACTCCTAGCAGTCATTCTAACTTACACGTACTTACACGCATGTACACGTACAGGCGTAAGCACGTACACGCAAGCACGTTCCCATTCATGCGCATGCGCAGACTAAAGGACTAAATGTGATTAAAAAAATAGTATAAAATATGTATTCAAGTGAGTTTTCTTGATCTTACAGACTACACTTTCCATGAAGGCAGGTAGTAGAATTCAAGCAGAAAAGCCCCTTAATTCAGAGCGTGCTCTTCCGGCCTCCCGCCAGCAGATGGCGCGAGGAAGTCCCGCCTACTGGAAAGGACCCGGATGGGCGGGGTTTCTCGGCGGCGCGCGCAGCTCGCCTCATTCCGCTGTGCTCTGGGAAGGAGAAGGCCGAATTTCCGCTTGCTGCTCCGCCATGGCTCGTGGTCCCAAGAAACACCTGAAGCGTGTGGCGGCCCCGCGTCACTGGATGCTGGACAAACTGACCGGCGTGTTCGCGCCCCGTCCGTCTGCCGGCCCGCACCGCCTGCGGGAGTGCCTGCCGCTTGCCATCTTCCTGAGGAACAGGCTTAAGTATGCTCTGACGGGCGACGAGGTGAAGAAGATCTGCATGCAGCGGCTCATTAAGGTCGACGGCAAGGTCCGCACCGATGTGGCCTACCCAGCGGGCTTCATGGATGTCATCAGCATCGACAAGAGCGGCGAAAACTTCCGCCTTGTCTACGACACCAAGGGCCGCTTCGCGGTACACCGCATCACGCCCGAGGAGGCCAAGTACAAGCTGTGCAAGGTGAAGAAAGTCTTCGTGGGTACCAAGGGCATCCCGCACCTCGTGACGCACGACGCGCGTACCATCCGCTACCCTGATCCGCTCATCAAGGTCAACGACACCGTGCAGATCTCGCTAGACAGCGGCAAAATCACCGATGCCATCAAGTTTGATACCGGCAACCTATGCATGGTAACCGGAGGCGCCAACCTGGGGCGCATCGGCATCATCACCAACCGCGAGCGCCACCCTGGCTCCTTTGACGTGGTCCATGTGAAAGATGCCAACGGCAATGGCTTCGCTACCCGCCTCTCCAACATCTTCGTGATCGGGAAGGGCAACAAGCCGTGGATCTCCCTCCCCCGCGGAAAAGGAATCCGCCTCACCATCGCCGAAGAGAGAGACAAGAGGCTGGCGGCCAAGCAGAGCGGGTGAAGTGGACTCTGAGGGACGTTGCGGGGAAGGGGCGTTTAAATTTGTTTACACTTCAAGTTTCTAAGCAGTATGTTGAATTAAAAAAGGAAGCAAGCTTCTTTCTGGTTGCCTATGTTTCTTCGCGTGCCTCACTGCCATAATGGGGGAACCACCCAGACGTGTGTTCATCTCATTTTGAAAAAGAAATGGGTACGTTCAGGGCTTGGTTAACCTTGCCGATCACTGAACCAGTGGAACTTCATTATTTCTTTAATGTGCCAGGGTTAGGATTCAATTCCTAAAGGTCAATGAAATTAGTAGAAACTTAAGACTTAAAAGTCAGCCTCTCCCCTTCTCAGAGGAGAAAAGGAACGGATGGGCCTGGGGGTAGCTGGGAGGAGAGGGGGCTGATGCTGAGGTATAAAGTGAATAATTAAAAAAAAAAAAAGCCTCTTTAACATCCAGAAACTTAATAGAGAACCCCAAAAGTTATGAGGTGTAAAAATTGGACTGCTGTTCTAACTCCCAGAAAAGTAATTTAGCGAAAACGCTGAAAGGTCACATCTAATTTAGGAACCTGTAGTCCATTGTCAGGGTATTTCTTTAAAACAAAATGTAGCTATAATTTTCTCTTTTAGAAGTAGCAAATCCAGCACCACAAAACACTAAAGGAAGACTTGCAAAGGAACTAAATTATGAAAGAGTTCAGTTGCTTTGATAGTAGCGGCTTATAAGTGCAAATAATTTTTTTGTTTTTTCAAGACTTGGCTTCTTGGTGCATCCCTGACTGTCTTGGAACTTGCTCTGCAGACTAGGCTGGCCTTGAACTCACAAGAGATCATCCTGCCTCTGCCTCTCAAGTGTTGGGATTATGGGTGTGGCTGCCACCACCTGGCAAATTTATTGGCATTTTAATGTCAATGAGCCAGGAAAGTTAAATAATAGTTTAACAGTTTTGCCCTTTTGCTGGCTAAAAGATAATTTCCGTAACAGTTTTACTAGTATTGGTTAGAGAAAATACTTGAATTTCAGATGTTTGTGAACTCCCAGTTAAAGGAAGGTAAAGGTTTTTTTGGTTTGTTTTCTTTCATTTTAGAGGATTTTTAGTGAATACTATATACAACCAAGGATACAAGTTTTTAAAGATTTGTGGAGAGACCTGAGCATGTGAATGCAGCTGCCCACAGAGGCCAGAGGTTGGTAGATCCATCTGAAGCTGGGGTTATAATTAATTGTGAGCTACCTGATCTGTGAGTGCTTAGAACAAACTTGTGACCACTGCAAAGAGAGGTGTGTTAACCACTGTGCCAACTTTATACCCAAAGATAAGGGTTTTATTTACAGAAAGATGGCTTACTTTTTTCTAAATGAGAGTTCCTTTAAATGAACTGGCATCTCATTAATTTGCTAATGTTAAAACATACCCAAACCAAGGTCATTGGTAAATAAGATACACGGATCAGCTTAAGTGTGGGAAGATGAGGTCTGGTTTTAGGGCTGCAGATGCAGCTTGGTGGTAGTGCCTAGCACACATGACATGAGTGGGCTTTTGTTTACCTGCATGTATGTGCAACACCTGTATGCCAGAAGAGGATTCCTTAGAGCTGGAGGAATGATGGTTACTAGGCAATGAACCCGGATCCTCTGCAAGAACCACGAGTGCTCTTAAACTGAGCAGTTTCACCAACTCAGGAAGGCTTGTGTCAAGCTTCACAAGTAGAAATCAGAGGATAACCTGGGAATCCGTCCTCTGTGTCCACTATGTGGGTACTGGGAATCAAATTCCAGTCATTAATCTTTATCTGCAGATCGATTTGCCAGCCTTACCCTAGATGGTTTCAATCGCTACCACCATGAAAATAATCTCTAAAAGCAGACAGTCCTGGATTTAAATACTGGCTGCTTCCACCTAGGTTTGAGCTGCAGGTTTTAGCAAGAATGGGAACAAAACATAGGAAGCATAAGTGTGCATGCACATACAGTTGGTTAGCACTGTATTCTAAAAATCACTACAATCTTGTAGTGACATGGAATTTTTTCTACCTCAATAGTAACAGAAGCGGATGTTTTAGACATGCTATTCTGTGTTCAATAAAACTTTTTTTTTTTTTGAGACGCGGTCTCCCTAGCCCTAGAGGGTCTTAAGTTTCCCGTATAGCCAAGGCTAACCTTGAATTTCTGATTCTCCTGTCTGCTCCGATTACAGGCTTATTTCCACCAGACCAGGTTTGGGTGGTGCTGAGGACAGAAACCAGGGCTTCCTGAACACTAGGTGTTTTTTACCAGCAGAGTTGCATCGCTACTCATAATTAACTTTAAGCCCTGGAACATGGACCTTCAGACTTCATTTAAATCAGAGAAAAATAAATCAAGCTTTTCTTGTCTAAAACAGCACCCAAACCTAGGTCCCAAGGGTATTTTTACTCAAATAACAAATATGAAATGTGCAGCTCTGGGCTCTGAATAGTTTGGAGATAATGTTTCGCTGCTGTGTGGACCAGGCTAGTCTCAGAGATCCACCTGCCTCTGCCTCTGCTTCTGCCTCCCCAGCACTACGATCAAAGGCGTGAACCACAGGTCCTGTTTTTTAACTTCAAGTTGTTTATAAAGCACACGGAGCAGCATACGGAGAGTCACAGATTTGGTTGTTTTGGTTTTTTCCCACCCACGAGCGTGTGCACCCATGTGCGCATGCGTGTGGAAACCGCCATTACCCTCTTTGGAGGAGGACCTCTCAATCAAAGCCAGAGCTCATTGATCTAGCCAGTCTTTCCTGTCTCGGCCTCCAAGGCTGAAATTACAGGCAACTGTCTAGCACACCTAGTATTCAAGTGCGTCTTCAGGATCTGAACTCCTGTCCTAACTCACAGGAAGCGCTTAGATCACTCTGCTACTTCCTGGACCAGACGCTGGGGAGTTTGTTTTTAATGCTTCCCCAACATCCAGGGCTTTAGAATGCCAAGTCAGGACGTTTGCAGGAACATTACCCTCTAGAATTGCTGAGTGATTGCGGGGATCCCACGCTCTTGAAGCTATTCTCATCCAGGGCTGTGAGTGGGATTAAGCTGCATGAATGCTCACAGCTCAACTATACTGTTGTCTGGAACATACTAATTATGGGGTGGAACAGTGCATAGTTAACCAAGCCCTTTTTTGAGCACATCTGCACCCCCAATATCATACTCACACCTGTTTCTGCTGACCCTAATTGGTATCCAGTCTGTGATGTGCACGAAACCCTAGGTGGCATTTGAAGCCAAGCCCTTGGGGCATAGGTATCATTGTAAAAAAAACAACAAATAAACCAAACAAAAACAAAATAAAACAAAAAACCTCCCTATTCACTGTGGAGGCTCTTAGAGCACTTTTGAAATACTAGTGGAAGGGGAGGGGGACTTGCTAGTAAATTCAGGGGAATGTTAATAGACTCCGACGATCGAGCGAGTGCCACATTCTGTGCTTTAAACATATGGCTTTTCTTATGAGTTGAGATGGGAGGAAAACATGTAATTCGAGTCTCAAAATAGCCTAAACCAAGCACCAGGCATTGTATGAGATAGGAATCTCTATTTATTTATAAGCCCAATTACTAAGGCATATTGCTTCGGCATCTTATATATGAAGTGTGACAATAAAGAAATGAGATCAGGCTTTTTTGTTGTTTGGCTCATAAACTGGCACTGATGGAATTTTCAAAATAAGAGTTTCTAAACAATATTAAAGAACTGAGGATGAGTAGAACAAGTTTATAGCCAAGACCATTGCCAAAGAGTCCTCTTACTGTATAGCTCTGATTTCTGTACTGAAACCAGTCATAGCTTTTGATCTACATAGCTCACATATAATATCAATCTGATAATAAATTCAAATGGTGAAGAATATATATATATATATATATATATATATATATATATATATCCCTTTTTTCTTTTTAATTTTGTAAATCCCGAGAGCCATAGTCCAGTGGCTCAATCTCTGGTATTACAATAGGAAAGACCTTCAAATATACATATGTTATCTGACTGTGCTGGAGGTGGGGGAAGTGCTATCCTTTGAGACCAGGATTAAACAATTGTGGCTGGAGAATGGGTTCTGTAGTAATTTATGATCTCCATGGAAATCAGTTCCCAGCACCTGTTTTGGTCCTTCATAACTGCTTCTAATTCCATTCCCAGGGGACTTAAAGTCCTCTTCTGGCCTAAGATGGTCTAAGATCTGTCCTTATTATTTCTTTTTCTCCCCTCCCTTCCCCTTCTCTCTTTCTCTTCCTGACTTTTTTCTTTCCCTTCATTGTTTTTGTGGTAGTGAGGTTAGGATATGCTAGGCAAACATTCTACCGATGAGCTTTATCTCCAGCCCTACTTTTGCATTAAAAAAAAAAATCTATTTGACACTTGTCTAAAGTATATGTGTATACATTACCCCCTCCCCACACACATACCATATTCAGCCCCCAATCCCTTCTCTCCTCAGCTCTCTTTTATACTTTGTATTTTGAGACAGGGTTTTACTAGGTTGTTCAGGATGACCTTGAACACATTGTAGCCCAGGCTGGTCTTGAATTTTTTAGCCTCCTTAGACTCCTGAGATACTGGGATTACAGGCCCGTATGTATTCTATAGATAGGAGTCTATTTCTATTCACCCCAGATAGAGAAGGCCAAACAGGCTTAACTGAGAACAATCCTAACTAAGTGTAAGTAGATGAACCAGTGGGGCTGACTTAGAGGAGGAATATGGGTGGAGTTACAGGAGCATGGGGGATATGGGCGGGGTCACAGCAGCATGGTCAGCTATACCATCAAAGTGTCTCCATATGCAGAATTGTCGGCTGCTTACACATCCTGGGAAGGAGCCCAGGTGCCAGGTGCTGTCCTAGCCAGAGTCTGCCTGCGGGTAAGTGGGGTTTTGCTCTTTAGCCTCAGCTCAAAGAACTGCCCATCCCAAGCAAGCACTGTGAGGTGAGCTGGTGAGCTGACACATGTCATTACTTTGGACACAGAGCTTCCAAACCAACCACTGTCACTGTCTCACCAGTGTGTCAGTGAAAATGTGAGCTGGCTTTCAAGGCACTGCATGTATTTTTTTTTAATAAGGTGTCTTCTTCCTACCCACCCACACCTCACACTTGCTTTATTCTCATTTCTTTCTTTCAGTACCTTCATTATTTCACTTTTCTCCTCAACTCTTCCTACTACCTCACCCCTCCTCTCATAGTATGCTATATACCATTCTTGGTTAGGGGAAAAAATAATTAAACGTATGTATGTGTCTGTACACATACATATACCCTGAGTCAGGAGTGATGATAAGCTAACAATATGTCTATCAGAACTGCTTAACAGGACCCAGTCGGTACTGTCAGTCGTTAGTGGAAGTGAGACACCACTTGGTATCCACTAGGATGTCTGGAACAAATAAATAAGCGAATAAGTAAATAAATGACCAAAGAGCACCATGGAAGATGGGAGTGAGTAAACTTTTTATGTTGGGATATGTTAACTCTACAGCCAGCCTGGAAAAATGTGGGAGTGGAGGAAGACCTCAGTATATAATTCAGCTCTGTATTCCTAAGTACTTGGGCATCCATCTAAAAAAGTAAAAGTTAAGACTGTTTATTTTGGAATGGATAGAGCAGTGTTATCTATGACACTCCAGGTGTCTAGTTTCTGAACACAGGTGAGTACAATTTACTATAAAAAAAAATGCAAGTATTGATTATACTTTGTGTAAACCTCCAAAATACCAAACTGCATCAAAGAAACCTGGTACAGAAGATCAAGTCCTTCCTCATTCAGCTTCTGTGAAGCATCTAGAAAAAGCTAATTCCCAAAGACAAGCAAATGCTGGCTGCCCTGGGTGGAAGTAAGAGTGATTGCTCACGTTGAGACAGTTCTGTTGGTGGTAGAGTGTGCAGAGTCTGGATTGCAGGACAGTTCTCAGAGCTCTACAGATCCATTAAAAACACTACCTTGTATATTTAAGATTGTACAATATAAGTTATCTTCATCAAACCTTTAAAAAAATACTTTATTAGTCTCATTTAGTGTGAGAGTGATACATACTAGGACCTGTTCACCAGCTAGCTTCCATTGTAAAATTAGAGAAATATTTTCATGTAAAAATTCAGACAGCCTGGGCTAAAACTAGATTATTAAAATGCCCAGGTAGATTCATAGCATTTTGGATGTTCTAGTTTACTCTCTTAGCATTTGTAGAAAACACATATGTCTTTGAGAGATATATCCTTCATATAGTATACTTGAGCTTTTTAAAAATATTAATAGGTTTGTCAAGAGTAGCTTGTTTTATATGTTTTCCCTCTAAAGCAAATACCTATGACCTATGTAACTGGCATTGTTATGATAAACACAGGCCTTATAACCTTTGCTAACAGGCCACACTGGACGGCAGTGGTCAACCTCATATCTATACACTACCTCTGGGTAAACTGCACATGCCATGCATGCTCTCAGTAACAGGCTTGTAACTAACATACATTTATGTTTTTGGAGAACCATTGCTGGGCCCTGCGTGCATTAAGTTCTGTGACTACTGCAACAAATTACTGCAAGCATAATGGCTTAAACCTAGTCCAGTTTGTTTTCCCTCATTTCCAGAGGTAAGCTGTTACTAGGACTCTTCCTTCTGAACGGCTAGGCAAGCCACCCCTCCCCCAACCAGTTCCTTCCAGGATCAATTCCACCAGATCCTGGTGACACCAGCACATTCTCCTGCCTGCAGCAGTCACTCTAGCCTCTGTCTCCATCTGTGCACTGACTTCTCTCTGCATCTGTCTTCCAACATTACACAACAATCCTGAAGAGCAGTAGGTACCTCAGGTAATCCAGGAATTCTCATAGGTCCTTAGATTTGCACAAGGATGAATATTCAGAGAGCTTCCTCTTAATCCACTACACTGTATAAACAAAATCCATTTTAAAATATTTCAATGGGCCAGGCGGGGGTGGCGCATGCCTTTAATCCCAGCACTTGGGAGGCAGAGGCAAGATTTCTGAGTTCAAGGCCAGCCTGGTCTACAGAGTGAGTTCCAGGACAGCCAGGGCTACACAGAGAAACCCTGTCTCAAAAAAACAAAACAAAACAAAAAAATATTTCAAAGGGCTTAACAAGACGCATATCTAAAAGAAAATAATTGGTCTGGAGGTGTAGCTCAGAGGTACAGTTTCTGCTTAGCCTTTGTTTGCTGGATCTCAGGCACCAAAATAAAAATAAATTAAGTTAAAAAGATAAAGCAGTGTTTCTGCCTTGCTGATTTGTCTCTGACTGGGAAATAGCTTTCTTTTTTGAAACCTAAGCCTTCAACCTGAATTATGTAGGAAGGTTTTGTGATGGATTTGAGTATGGCCCATTGAGAAAATAGGAAGCAACCTCTTCCATGACTGAAATAAACAACTTACTGAGGCATGAGGGGGTGCACTTCCTCCTGTGCTGTCTGCCTTCCCCATCTCTCTGTGACTGATGGCGGTTATTTTCCACTGACTCCTGTCTCTCTCCAGTGGTGTTTTTCCAAAGGAGGTGTGTTTGCATATACCTCAGGCTGGAGTACAGCACTGTAATGAGCTGTGACAGTATGAAGTCAGCCCTTCTTTATCACACCTTCAGTACTGAAACATTATCTTCTCTGTCACTCTGTAGTGTATCAGGGGAAAGACAGAAGGGACCACACAGAGCCGGCTCTGAGCCACCCAGAGTATGGGAAAACAGACTGGTTCTACAGCTTTGATGCCTTAGAATAAATAACCAGAATAAAATAATGTTTTAGTAAGTGTTTAAAAAATGAGGGCAAATGGGAAAGATGCATAGCTTCTGAGACCTAAAACCTCATAAACAGTCCAGTCAGCCTTACCAGCACTGGGACACTCCCCCTTTCCTATCAATGTTCAGCAAGGCACCAAGAAATCTGAAGACTGTTAAAAGAAATGCTTTGATTTGCCAAGATCGGAGGCCACCTCATTCACCCCAACGAAATCCCTTTCCCACATTCTGCCAGTGCTCTTCACAGAAGGGAACCTTCAAAAACACAATTTCTGCTGGGCAGTGGTGGCACACGTCTTTAATCCCAGCACTTGGGAGGCAGAGGCAGTCAGATTTCTGAGTTCAAGGCCAGCCTGGTCTACAGAGTGAGTTCCAGGACAGCCAGGGATATACAGAGAAACCCTGTCTCGAAAAACCAAAAAACAAACAAACAAACAAACAAACAAAACCCCACAATTTCCAAGCAAACTAAAGGACAGAGTGGGAGTGTTTGTATTCTTTGGCACTTCTATATCATCTGTTTTCAAAGGTAAGCTTGTCACATCTCCTGGGTTTACATGGTTCCGATAATATACTGAATACCAAGGTCCAAGATCTATGTGAACCTAGGAATTAGCATCAACTTAAAACCTATAGTAGTTGCTGGTTTTGTTTCCAAAAAAAAAAAAAAAAAAAAAGGCATTTTAAAATCAAGGCTTATTGGTGCTTTGTCAAGCTATGCTTTTAATTTTTGGGCTGCATAGCTTTTGTGAAACTGAGCTTCAACCTTAGTACTGAGAAAAAATAATAAAAAAACATATCAATGTTTTCTTGGGGCTATTAGCATGTTATTCTAGGCTGTTAACAAATAGCACAGTGAAATATGACTACAAAGGAGGTATTAAATAAGAAAATATTAAGAAAAAAATCTGATATATTCAAGAGGCATTCCATATGAATTAGTACTAATTTTAAAAGTAAAATTTTCATTTTTATTTACAATTCACACTCAATATGAATAACTCAGTTCAACATTAACAAAGGACACAGAAGAAATATCATTTTAATAGAAAATGAAAGGATGTAAAAGCTTTGGAATATGAAAGCCTATAGAAATATCGCTTGAAAATCCTCCTCATTCATTTTAGAAGTCATTTGCTTGTCCATATGTGGCTTAGACTGTGAATTTCTGTATCAGGAGAAAGAAAGACCCACAGATTGAATCTGGCCTGCTGCTTATTTTTATAAATAACATTTTATTGGGATGCCAAATAAGTAGAAGTATAAACTCCCAGGAAAGTGAAAGGCCTTACTAACATTACTGCCTCGGAGCTCTGAACTGTCACCTCTGACCTCCCCATCTCAGGGGAGCCCTCAGACCCCCACCATGGAGCACTACTTTGGCTGAGTCTTGAGGAAGACTGGGCAAACTTCATGAGGAATTTGAGGGGCCTGGTTGTTACTAGGGACCCCTCTGAAGATTGTACCCAGTAATTCCAAATGTGTTTTCTGCTTCCTATTTGTTGCCATGCCCACAAGCCCTGACTGCTGGACTCAGTGGCTTGCTTTGACTTCTCACGATGGACTGTGAGTCTCTGGAACTGTGAGCCCAAATAACTCCTTTCCTTTCCTATGCTGTTTCTATTAGGTTTTCTGTCGCAGGGATAAGAAGTAATTGCCATATAGCAGAGTCTCATTAATATGTTTGCCAGATAAATGGATATAGAAGTTGGAGAAAAAAAGGATGCTGTCACAGACCAACTTTGAATATACTTCCTTTCCTCTAGTTGACTTCTGCATCTTCCCTTCCAGCCACTGACACTTAGCAGAGCATCTCCCTCTGAGATAGTTTGTATATGCTAGGCCCAGTGAGTGGCACTATTAAAGAGTGTGGCCCTTTGGAGTAGGGTGGCCTCGTTGGAGTGGGTGTGGTCCTGTTGAAGTGGGTGTGGCCTTGTTGGAGTGGGTGTGGTCCTGTTGAAGTGGGTGTGGCCTTGTTGAGTGGGTGTGGTCCTGTTGAAGTGGGTGTGGCCTTGTTGGAGTGGGTGTGTCACTGTGGGCATGGGCTTTAAGACCCTTATCCTAGCTGCCTGGAAGCCACTATTCTGCTAGCAGTCTTCAGATGAAGATGTAGAACTCAGCTCCTCTTGCACCATGCCTGCCTAGAAGCTGCCATATTGCCATCTTGATAATAATGGACTGAACCTCAGAACCTGTAAGCCATGGCAATTAAATGTTGTTTTTATAAAAGTTGCCTTGGCCGTGGTGTGTGTTCACAGCAGTAAAACTCTAACTGAGACACCCTTGAAAACGCATTCCCCTTCCCAGGAACATGCCTCTGTTATGGATGTGCCTCCTTGAGGGTTCTAGGCAACCATGACGGCATCCTCTCGCAACTCTGATGTGCATTCAAGATTGGGATTGGAAGATTACTCTCTAATAGTGTCCAGTAGCCAAAGTACGAATCTTAGTAAGTGACCGTGCCTTGGTCTGAGCCCTCCAGAGAAGCAGAACGCACAGCCTGCATATGCACAGAAGGGCCTGTATTGTAAGAATTTTAGTCATGTGACTGAGGACACTCAAGACAGTCAATGCTCCAGTTTACCTCTGAGGAAGGAAGAGTAGATAAACATCTGCTGGCTGGAGAATTCCTTCTTTTGTTCAATTCAGACTTTTAACTGCCTGGGTGAGGGCCACCCATGATGCCAAGAACAATCCACTTTACTGAGAACTCAGTGATTGAAATATTCATCTCATACCCAAGTACCCTCAACATCAACATTTAGAATATTGGGCAAAACTTCTGAGTGTACTCAGTCCAGTCAAGGTGATGCCCAAAAGAGATGCCACACTTGGATCTGGATACAAAGTGTCTTCCAGGGCTGGCGAGATGGCTCAGTGGGTGAGAGCACTGACTGCTCTCCTGAAGGTCCTAAGTTCAAATCCCAGCAACCACATGGTGGCTCACAACCATCCATAATGAGATTTGACGCCCTCTTCTGGTGTGTCTGAAGTCAGCTAGAGTGTACTTATATATAATAATAAATAAATCTTTAAAAAAAAAAAAAAACAAAGTGTCTTCCAAAAGGCTCATGTCAAAGGTTTGGTCCCCAGAGAGTGACACCACTTCTGAAAGGTGACTGGACAATGAAGTAGGTCATGGAGAGCTTCTAGAGGGTATATCTCATCCTCTGACCTCTTCCTCTACCTCCCTCTGCTTCCCAGATCCCATGAAGTGAGCATCTGTACTCTGATATATTTCCACCAATGTTCTGCCTTGCTACAGGCACTGGACCAATGATGCCAAGGAAGCATGGGTTCTGATCTCCGAACCTGCAATCTCAGGTCAGTCTGTCCTGTTTGTAATTGCTTTACACAGGGCGTTGAGATGGCTCATGGAGTAAAGACTCTTAAGGCCAAACCAGACCACCAGAGAGCAATCCCTGGGGCCCATGTGGTGGAAGGAAAGAACATAGACTTGCCATTTGAGTTCCACATACACACTGGCACGTAATCATGCATGTGTGCACACACACACAAATGTGTAAATAAATAAAAACATAGTAAATATTAAAATTACTTTCCTCAGCATTTGTTAGAACAACTTCAAAAGCCACCTGACATACCTAGTACCATGTCTCATGACAGCAATGTCTGAGAGTAAAAGTCCGGTAATTCTCATGCTTCTCAGTCACAGCTGAATCATTTGGAACAAGGAGCATTTCATTATTCAGTCCCTTCAGGTGATGATTTAAATGGCATCCCTAACAGAGGCACAGCTCGGCCTCTGTATTCTTGTCTGTTACTGAGGCTGATCGTAGGAGCTAGGAATGTAACTTAGTTGATAGAGGGCCTACTCCCCAGCACAGCATAAACCTGCTGACATGGTCTCTGGGCCTGTAATCCCAACCCTCATAAACTAGAAGTGGGATAATCAAAAACTCAAGGCCATCCTTGGCTACACAGTGAATCTGAGGCCTGTCCGGGCTACATGAGAAAAATAGCAACACAAAGAAAACCAAAAACCTCTGGTATTGTACATTACTATGTCACCAAATCTAGATCAACCCTCCCACATCTTGCATGGGCATGAACGGTGTTCAGGATCCTCTTATAAGACCCTGAGTATCTGTTACAGATCCCTGGGGTCCAACTCCTGTTTTTAAAGCCAAGAGGTAAACAGGGAAAGAGAGAGTTAACTCTCACTAGTGGAAACCAGCCCTGTACTCCCCAGCTGTGAACAATCAGGCTTGTCAGATTCCCTCCAGGAAACTCCTGCCGCTTTATTGGGATGAATGGGAAACAGGATTTTGGCTTTTTGATAGGTGAGGCTATAAATTCACCATCAAGACTGCAGAGGACCAGCTGGGCTTATGTACACACGCTGCATCTTTAACTACGGACCCCACAAGATGTAGAGCTCAGGAATGCCCCATTGTGTTCCAAGCAGAGAGGGGAGATGGGCCCATGGGATAATGGCCAAGGATTCCATCTTTTAAAGGAGCACAAAGAAAGGCGAGAGCAGCCATGCAGAGAGAGGCCCTGGGCACCCTGCTGTATCAACCTGCATGTAGCAGTGTGCACAGAAAGGCCCCGCGTACCCTGTTGTGTCGATTTGGAAATAATTTGCTTATACACAGTTCTTTCTCATGGTGAGTCACAATTTTGAAGCTGTCTCTGAATTTTATGTCTAATTTTACATTTATCTTTGGTATAAAAATGAATAACCCAGCCAGGCATAGTGGTGTACACTTTTAATTCCAGCACTTAGGAGGCAGGGGCAAGTCAATCTCTGTGAGTTTGAGGCCAGCTTGGTTGATATAGGGATACATAATCAGACATTGTCTCTTAATTAATTAGTAATTCTGAGAAAGGAAGGAAGGGGAAAAAAGATGATGAAGAAATCCAGTTCTGCGAAAATCGTGTTTTGGCACCTCTTTCTTTTTTGTAATCTAGGTGTGTGTGTGTGTGTGTGTGTGTGTGTGTGTACACGTATGTAAGGTATGTATGTGTGTATGTATGTATGTAATGTATGTATGTATGAAGGGGGCATATATGTGTGTCATGGTACATGTATGTGATAGTCAGAGGACAACTTAGGGAAGTAAGTTTTCTATCATGTGGAATCCAGGAATCAAACTTGGGTCTTCAGGCTTGGCACAAGTGCCTTTGCTGGCAGAGCCTGCCTGAGTTTCAGTTCATTTTATGGGAAGGAAAAATTAATGTTACAAAAAGGAATATGGATGGAGACATAGCTCTGCGGGTAAAGTTCTTGCTGGGCATGGTGATGCTTGCTAGAAATGCTGGCACAGGGAAAGGAGAGATAAGACTCCTGTGACTCACTGTCCAGCTAGGTTAGCCAATTGCCAATCCTTAGGTTCCAAATGGGAAACCCTGTCTCAAAAACTAAGGAGTACAGTTCTGGAGGAACAACAACCAGGGTTGACCTCTGGTTCCCACACACTCATATCCACACAAAGTATAACTCCACATAATAGAATAAAAAGTACCACATAGGCAGAACCATCTACAACTGTCTTCAATGTCCTCTGTAAGAACTAGAGATTGCATTGAAACAAAAGCTGAAATAAGACAAAGACAAAACGTACAGAATCATATAAGCAAAAGGTAGGGCTTTGTTTTTTGTTTTTTGTTTTTTGTTTTAAACTAGTCAAAAAAATTCCCTGACTAATAAAATGCTTTAGTGGCATATGAAGTGAAAAAAAGGTTTTAATTGGTGAAGTGTCAGATCAAAATATTTCCAGCTGTTCACCAGGTGGTATAGAACCCTCTCCTACAAGAAACCGGCATTTCTGTTCTGTGATGTTCTTAACTGTGTTTGACAGCATTTTACTTGGTCTCTTTAAATTCAGCTAGCTCCTCAACCCCCTTGTCAAAAAATGACTGTGAAGAGGATTATGCATGTTGGAGGAAAACCTGACATTTTTTGTAGTTGTAGATTTTCATAAGAATATAGCTTATGGGCTACAGAGATGTAGCTCAGTGGTTAAAAGCACTCGCTGCTCTTGAAAGAGAACTGGGGTTCAGTTCCCAGCACCCACATCAAGCAGCTTACAATCACTGGTAACTCTACAGTTCCTCAGGGAATCCAGTGCCCTTTTCTGGTTCACCGTGATTCATGTGTGTACCAGGTTCACGCATATGAATCATACATGTGCTCATACACGTAAAGAAAATCAGAAATTCTAAAAATAAAGACCATGGCTTATCAATTCTGTGCCTCTTACTGTGGGCTGTTCTAAGATGTCCTAAGTGTTCAGTGCATTATTAGACTGAGCTTTTAATCTGCCATTAGACACGACCAAGTGCCTGTAGAGATGACCAAATAATCATGGAACATTTTTGAGCCTGCCTATCCTCTGCTTTAAAACAGGAATAAGGCCTGGATTCAAGCCCTAACACTACATAAAACATGAGTCATAGTTCCTGTCTGTAATCCCTGCACTGGGGATATAGAAGCAAGAGGATTAAGAGCATGGAGTTCAGGGCCAGCCTGAGATACAGCCCCCCAAAAGAATGAATGAGTGAATGAATGAATAAAATAAGCAAGCAAACAAACTTGCCACCTTCTGTGGTTAGGACTGGAAAAATGCTCAGTAGTTAAGAGCACTTCTTGCTCTTGCAAAGGACCCAAGTTTGTGTCCCAGCCCCAACACTGCAGATTACTTCCTCCTATATCTCCAGTTCCAGAGGATTTGACACCCTCTTCTGGCCTCCAAAGGTACCACATGTGAACAGTGCACATTGGCGCACACAGACACAGAAAACAAAAGTAAATATATTTTATTTTTAAAAATGCAAATGAACCTGTTAGGCCAAAATATATGACATGGTAAGCCTGATTCCTGGCACATAGTACTCCACAAAAGTCACCGTTGTGCAATATTACAACGGGCATCATCGGGAAGAGAAAGAGATAAACCACGTGAGTGCAGGGTTGGGGGTTTTGAAAGTTATTTTAAGTAAATTTCTCTATTCAAATATGCATCTCAAACTGATGATACTTATGTGGAAAGGTCTAGCTCAGCAAAAGAAGCTCATTCATGAGATTTCATTTAGGTAGAAAAATAAATAAATGAATGAATGAATAAAAGCACATGCATGGTAATGTGTGGTCGCACATGCCTGGAACTCAGCCACTTAGGAGGCTGAAGGCTGAGGCAGGGCAGCAAGACAAACAGGCTAACAACAACAATAACGCAACAACAACACATGAAAGAAAGAGGTGGGTCCCGTGCATGTTTGCCATTAAGCCTGACACTTTGATTGTAAGCTGCAAGAGCTTTCCCCTCTTTTTACTGAATAGGCTTGGGTTACAGTTCACCCCATTGTCCAAAGTTGGGCCAGTAGGTGAGTGTTCCATGGTTGGCACCTCTGCCTCCCAGACCTGATCAGGCTGGTCAGAAGACTGCCAGGCCCATCTTGCCAACAGCCTGAGACTCTTTCTAAGACAGTCTCCCTCACAGAGGCCAAATATACTAAAAATCTTAAAGTGCTTTTCACAGCTTTGGGTTATTTTTTTATTTTACCCTGAAAACTATCCTACAATAATTCTCATCTTATATAAGATTCTTGAATAACTCAAATGAATGTGAAAACTTTAAAAGAAAATATATTGGGCTGGAGAGATGGATCAGCAGTTAAGAGCACTGACTGTTCTTCCAGAGATCCTGAGTTCAAATCCCAGCAACCACATGGTGGCTCACAAGCATCTGTGATGAGATCTGATGCCCTCTTCTAGTATATACTGTACTATATATAAAATAAAATAAATCTTTAAAAAAAAAGAAAATATATTATTAAATGCATGAACTACTTGTCAGCCAACTGCAGTTAACCTCAATGGTCCGCATGGAAATCTCTCTGTAAATTATATGGGATATGAGGTTGCAGGCCTTAGCAGGGGAACTATTCAATTAAATTCATCATGGTAATAACTTCAGGACAAGGACATGCTTAAAGGCCCTTAAGGCACTTAAACAAATGTATTTTACAAAGTAAATGCCCATCTCTAACTTGTGAAATTGTGTTTCATATTGAATATGTTTTTCTCCTAATGTAACTATGGGTGGTGTTTGAGAAAATAACCTGAGAGCTAGGAAGATTACCCGATCAGTAAAGTACTTGCTATGCAAGCATGAGGACCTGTGTTTGATCCCCAGGCTTGGTGGCCTGGACATGTTATCCCAGCACTGAGAACACAAAGATATACATCCCTAGAAATTCCTGGACAGCCAGCCCACCCAACAGGTAATCCTTAGGCCAATGAAAGGTCCTGTCTAAAACCTAAAATAGACAGCTTTTCTGAATAATACCCAAAACTGTCCTCTGGCCTCCATATGGAAGTACATGTGTGTACATACGTAATTACACACACACACACACACACACACACACACACACAGAGAGAGAAAGAGAGAGAGAGAGAGAGAGAGAGAAAGAGAGAGAAGAACAAGAGACAATGCTGAGATACCCATTACATACTCAAATCCATTCTGACAGCATATATCATACTATGAAATAGATATTATATCTTATTCCTGAAAGAGTTAGATATATCAGGAACTCACTCTTAGCTCTATGCTGATTAATACCTTTTAAAATTCCTGTCTTTCTAAGATACCTCTTGGATTTTTTGTTTGTTTTAGGCTTATTTGTTTGTTTTTTGAGGTAAGGTCTCGCTATGTAACCCCAGCTGGCCTCCCACTCACTATGTAGCCAGGGTGGCCTCATTCTTATGGCCATCTTTCTGTCTCAGTGTACCAAGTGATGGACATGCCCCCACATATCCAGCCAGTTCCATTCTTTCTCTAATGTGACTATCACTTATGTAATTTGCTAATCAAAGAATCACCTAAGACTTCCCTTTGATTTGACTTTATATATATATATATATATATATATATATATATATATATATATATATTTGAATACCTGGTGGGAGTAATATCTAGAAAACTCAGAATATATCATTAACTGAACAATTTGTGTTAATTATCTATTTGTACATAACAGATTACTTGAACACCTATCTGCTCAGACAAAGAATGATGGTTCTTTGCTCATTTATGTGCATACACCAAAGCCAGTCCTCTCCTGCTTTTGGCCCTGGGCCTCAGCTCTGTGCTGGCTCATCACTGGAATGCCCTCTGGAATATCTCAGGGCAAGCAAGAGAGTAATTAGTTGCAACTTTTATGACTTTTCTCAAAGATAACATACCACCATATCTTTTACACAGACATCCATCCCACAGTCTAGGGAGTGATTATACTGGAGCACAAACACCAGGAAGCTGCAGCCATAAGCTCTAGCTACCCACCCCCAACCCATTCTGTGGACACAGGCTTAAGATATTTTGCTGATGTTCTAAAGACTGGTTCATTAATATAAGAAAAGACCAAAAAAAAAAAAAAAAAAAAGGCCGCAGCAACAGCTAAGGACTGTGGCCCTCCCTCCCACCATCCCCCTTTCTTTCTTTTAAATTAAAAAGTAATAAAATTAAACAAATGACCACTCTGGAAATATACAGAAAAAGGAAAATTAAATAGAAAATCTGTCTTCTCAAAGCAGGAGTCATGTGAGGTGTGTAGAAAAACAGGTCTTTGTTCATAGTATTGACCTAGAAAATCATCTTTCAAAAAGGACAAATTTTCTTTTAATTGATAAAGCTCTGAAAAAGCATGGCATTGTCATTATCAAGGCAAGAGTTAAGAAAACAACAATGTATTCCATTGCTGGTTCCTGTGATTGATTTAAAGCTTCTTAAAGCAATTTGCTGTTGGTCAAATCTAATTCAGTCAGCAGACTGCTGTAGGCTTGGCTCCTTATTGATTTAGAATAATCTTATGAAAGAATTTTATGGTTTTCAAAGATAGCACTAGTCTGAATGAGCATGAGTCTTCCCAATGTCAAGATGCTTTGTGGGGCAATGACAACCACATGTGGCAGTAAGATTATAGACCAGTGTTTGCTGGGAAGAATTCTGGAAAGCATAGAGTTGGAGCCCCTATTGCTTAACTCTCCTGGCTGTAGCCCCTAATGGTTACCCTTGTTCAATTCCTCTTTAGGCTCAATAATTCATAAATCTGTATCAAACAGTTCTCAGTTTATTAAAAACACATAATGCCAAACCCAGAATCTCAGCATCTAAAATAAAAAAGACTCAAATTTTAAACAGTTTACTTGCAAGGAGAAATAAATGAACTGATGACAGGGCTGTGTGGAAAGGAGTGAGTGCCAGGGTCGGGATCAGATGAAGTCATTACACAAGGGGATGGCCTATCACATTTGCTCAACACCCACAGCTCACAGGAAGGGGCATAATGAGGCAGAAGGAAAGGGTCAGTAATTACTGGAATGGAGGATGTAACCAAACCCCGGGAGATTTCAGAAGAGAGGAGCTCAAATCTAACACACCAAGATTTACCTTGACAGTTTTTTTTTAATATTAAAATTTAAGAATGTCCAACTTCATAGGAGCAAGGCAGAAGTGAAAGAAAATTAAGCTAAATTTACTGGAGTCCAGGCCACATGCTGCTCAAAGATCAGTTAAGCAAAGAGAGGAAAGTAGGCAAGGAGGGAACTAGTTTATTCACAGCCCAGCTACCCTAGGCAGACAGAGGGACTCTTCCTCAAATCAATAACAAGAATAATAACAAAATCAAGTACAAGAGCTTAGCAGCACAATAGGGAAGCTTAGCTTTCATGGGGAAGGAGATAGGGAGAGGGCACAGGAAGGCTCTCTCATGTAGGGCAGAAGTCTCCTCTCTCTGGCTGGCACATCACAACAGACCCAACCTCCTGTTGCTCATTCTTACTTATAAAAGGAACTAAAGACCAAGAAGTGGAATGACAGAAGACATTCTAGATTCTGTCCCTCTAAAAAAGGATCACGTAGGCAGTGCTTCTCTTTGAATGCCGAATGCCAAACAAAAGGGAGGGAGTATAAGAAGGTTAAAGAAGCCATGGATAACTTTGCAGAACCGCAAAGTATAGGTAAAGAACAGCCCCTAAGGGCTGGGGGCCCTTATGCAGACCTTGAGGAACTTTCTAACAATGCAGTCTCTGCTATTCAAGGGTAGATCAGCAGCTATGACCAGGTTGAATAAGCAGAGCCCCACCAACAAGGGAAGAGTGACAGTTCTAGCCACTCCTAGAGCAACCATAATAAGACTGACAGCTGTTTGGTGCAAAGAAAAGCTAATCAATCTGGGGGTATTTATCCTGGAAAAGAAACTATTTAGTAAAATGCAGCCTGCTGGTAGAAGAAAGGTTAGACAAGTATTCCTCACTCCAAGCTCAGGACCCAGTCAACAGTGGGGAGAAGACACAGAGGCAGCATGTCCTGACAGGCTACTGAGGGGAGCCTGAGCTCTATCACTTCCTGGATCTCCTTAAACCCCAAGTGTCTAGGGCATTCTCTGAGCAAACTTAGGGTCTTTTTTTCCTAGCCATATATTTCTAGTATTCTTAGACTAGCATATGTTACCCCAAAATATACCTCTTAGGATAAGGCTTATTTTGAGCTAGCTATTCTGAGAAACTGCAGACACAGGAAAAGCTTTTAAAACAGAAGAGAAATAACCCTTCTGCAGGGAAACCATGCCCCATTTATAAGTGTGTCTCCCTCTCAGTAACAGGAGTGGGCCATTACATCTTCAGAGACAGCCATCAATTCAGAATATCACTCCTTGGCCTGGTGCACCCTGCCCTCCCAAAGCTGTCCCACTGGTAAGTTTCCACACACCTTTCTTTCCTTTCCCCTCATCCAGTTTCCTTTCTTTCTTTCTTTCCTTCTTCCTTCCTTCCTTCCTTCTTTCTTTCTCTTCCTTCCTTCCTTCTTTCCTTCCTTCCTTTCTTTCTTTATCTGTCTATTTCTTAGTTGAAAAGTTTTTCAGTTAAAAAAAATTTTTACAATATATTCTGATCACACCTTCCCTTCCCCCAGCTCCTCGTCAATCCTTCCCATTTCCCCATCCACCCAACTTAAATATCTCTCTCTCTCTCTCTCTCTCTCTCTCTCTCTCTCTCTCTCTCTCTCTCTCTCTCCAAACAAATGAAAACAGGGAAGGGAAACCCACAAGAAACACACACACACTCCATATGTATGAACATAAAATCAGAAACTGTAACATAAACAAGCAAAAGACTACTAAAACAAACCAGCAACACCAATAACAACAAAAAAGCCCAAAATGCAACTGAGCTTGTTTTGTGTTGGCCATCTACTGTTACTCTTAAGTGTGGTTAATATACCCAGTAGGACTCCATTGGAGAAAGCTAATTTTTCTTTTGCAAGTAAATGTCAATTACAAGTACTTCTTGGTTAGTAGTGGGAGCTGATGTCCACTTCCCCTCCTCAGCACTGGGATCCCAGCTGGCTTGAACCTGTGCAAGCCCTGTGTATGCAGCCATTGTCTCTGAGAGTTCTTATGTGCACCAGCCCTACTGTGTTTAGAAGACACAGTTTCCTTGATGTTAACCATTCCCTCTAGTTCTTAAAATCTTTCTGTCTCCTCTTCTGTGTAGCTCCCCGAGCCCTGAGGGAGGCTCAGGGATATTCTATTTATAGCTGAATTTTCCAAAAATCTATCAGTCTCTGCACATTGTCCATTTGTGGGTCTCTGAGTTCATTCCCATCTACTGCAAAAGAAAAGTTCCCTGATCATGGCTGAGCAACTCACTGACCTATGGGTATAGTAAACTGTCAATAGGAGTCATTTATTGCTATATTCCTCTAGCAGATCAATAGTATTTTGTTTTTCCGTAGGCACATGGTCTATACACTTCAGCTCTTGGCCACAAAGCAGTGTCAGGCATGGGGTTTTATCTCATAGAATGAGCCTTAACTCCAGTCAGGGATTGGTTGGTTACTGCAGCAATATTTGTGTCACTGATCCAGTAGCCTGCTACAGAGGTATGTCACCACTGTAGAAGACAGGGTTGGTATTTACCTTTTTCTTCTGGTTATGTGCAGTGTACCATGAGTACCATGAACATTGGTCAGTAGAAGTAAAGACTGCAGCCCAACCTCTCCATGTTCAATGAGATATGTTAAATGCTATCTCCAGCAATAGGACCTTACCATCAGTCTGTGGAATGCGACCAATAACCTTGGCAATAGCTTGGTATGTTTGGAGGTTTCCATGGAGTCTCTTCAGCCAATGGCTCAACTAGATGTGAAATCATTCCCAGCACTGGAAGTTTCATTTGTGGTGAAAGATACCTAGTTGTGGCATTGTCTCCCCCTGTTATTTGGTGACTCCATTTAGGTGTTTTTCATACGTGAGTACATTTTAGGAAGCCTCCATGGCCGGAGGTTTCTATTTAACCCTCAAATGGCCCTCATCCCACATCTGTTTTTCTTGACTGAAGCTCCTGTGGAGCTTAAGTACAAACCCAAAGCCTGGGTTCTGAGATTCACTCATTTCCATTTGGTACTTGCTGCTCAACTTCTGCTTGTCATTCTGTTTATATTGTTACATTTGATTATTTACTTATTCTCATGTGTGTGTGTGTGTGTGTGTGTGTGTGTGTGTGTGTGAACTCTGCATAGACTCGTCATTTTGGACATTGTGGATACAAGATGTGGGTTATAAATATAAAAGGAATGTCTCAGATTTCAAACTGTGTTACAAGACCCTCTATGTCTGCCTCCCATATAAACCCATAGGTTCATGATGCTCCCTCCTAGGGCCAGATTCTGCCCCAGCCATCTGCATTGTGGTCTTTATGAAGTCCCCAGCCATGGATACAGGTAGGCCAAAAAGCACTCTATGGCTATGCTAAGCTATGTGCAATTTATTTCTGAATATTGCCTCATGTGATCCTCACATCAGCTCTCTGCATGCATGCACTACCCACCTTTTCCAGCATCTTGTTTTTCAGTGCTCTCTAACACTGCCTTCTGCACATGTGGCCAGCCTATCTTCCTTCCTGACTCTGCTCATCAGCTGACCCAAAATGTCCTTTCCCTTTGCCTCCCTCTTTTCTGGGGCTCTCCTTCATGTCATTCCTACGAGCCCTTTCTTGTGGCTGCCCTCTCTTTCTGTGCCACAATGTGTGTGTTCTCCTTCTCTACATACAATCGAGGCCTTTGAGGCTAAGTACTGGAACTTCTCATGATCACCTCCTCAGAAGGGATATGGAATGCACTGTGTTGCAACACTTTGAAGCAGCACAAGATGCTTTTGCTTAACGAATATTGCCCAAAACCCGTTCCTATGTCAGGCTGTCTCCTGGCACTGTGAGACACATTAGAGGGTGAATGGACTGGAGCCCCAGCCTTCTCCTGAGGGGCACAGCACACAAATGGGTAATTACCAAGTGTGATGACAACTGGAGTGGAACAGTGCAGGTCAGTGTAAGGAGGATGTAATAAGCTGATATGATCTCCTCTGAGGACAGAGCCACCCTAGCACTGTGCCTTGCACTATGAGGACTTCATAAATAAATGCGTGAACACAACTGAGGAGTAAGACATTAGATTGACTCATACCAACTGACTGTGTGTTATTAAAGAAATACACATGAATGGCACAGAGGGGAGAGCAGATATAAACGGCACAGAGGGAAGGGAAGTTATAAACAGACTGAAAACCATAGGAATGATTTGGATGAAATTCACTTTAGAGATCATTCAAACAAGTTCCTAACCAACAAACACCCTCTGAGAACAATGCCAACATGGCCAACACCAATACAACCACCACCACCATCAGCCATGCCAGCAGCACCAACACTCCCTATACCAACACCAATATCACCAGCTACACTAGCATCAACAACAACATCAACAGTACTACCACCAATAACAATGCTGATACCACTCTCACCACTGCTACTACCACCAACAATGGGAAAGCAGCAGCAACCACTGCCTACCAGTTCCCACAGGACTCCCATGAGTAAGGGCTTTCGGTTTGAAGGCATTTTTACCCATGATGCCCACTCCTAAACAGGACACAGTGCCCTTTAGCAAACACAGCACTGTTACACACAGACTGTAGATGCTACAGAGAACATTCTAACAAGAGTTTCCACATGAGAAGCAGAGATACAAGCAAGCACAGATGGAAGTATGCAAGGTGTTCCCCTAGGCTCTCTGACAGACCCAACATGAGGCACAAGGTGCTTGTTCCTTTGCAGCAGCTAAGAGGCCAGACTGTGGGACTCTGTGACTAAAATCAGCATCCAAATGAAGGCTGTCAGCAATGCCACGCCTAGCCACTCACCTCAGCTCAGGTCCTAAGAAACAAAGTGATTCTGTTTGCTCACTCTCGCCATAAATAAGAAAGTGCCACTTCTGTCCACATCACGCCCTTCAAACAAGAACTACTAGGGAAAAAGAAATCAACCGAGAAAGAATCAAGGGGTCAAAAGTAGAAACAAGGAAAAGAAGTTAGCTAATTTCTTTTTATTTTATGTATATGATACTTTGCCTGCATGTATATATGTGCAGTACATGCATGCCCAGTGCCTCTGAACTCCAGGAGAGTGCATCAGACATCTTAGAACTGGAGTTATAGATGGGAATAAGCCACCATCTGGGTTCTGGGAATTAAATCGGGGTCCTATACAAGAGTAGTAAGTACTTGTAACTGCTGAGATGTCTCTCCAGCCAAGGGAAGGAAAAAAAATCAATGCTATTTTTGTTTCTTTGTCATTATATATCATAAAGTAATTTTTTTACCCTAACTATAACATACACACACAAAAGGCAAACATGAAGAAAGTAAAAGTTCAGTGTAGTAGAGATGTTTAAATATTGGAGAACAGGACAGAGTGGTTATGAGGAGATGAGTGAACTCACATACAGATGCCACCAACTCTTTGATTTATTGGACATTCATCCTCTCAGCCTCAATTTTTGTTCTGTAAAATGGGACTATTAAAACATTCATAGAAACATTTCAAGATTGTATATATTTTAATAAAATAATGTGAGTTTTATCTTTTTTCTTTTATTATTTCAGGAGGAGGGAAAACTCAAGAGTGGATCTCACTCTGTAGCCCAGACTCGTCTTAAACTCATGCCCCAGCCTCCTAGGTATTGCAGGGCTGAGCCTCCACACCCAGGTCAAGATAATCCATATAAATCAACTTTCCTGAAATATCTGGACCCCTCAAAAGTGGAAAAAACAACATAGGCAGTGAGGTGGAAAGAAAAAAGAAATCAAGAAAGAAAAGATCCTCACACCAGACACAAGAAAGAGTATAAAAATACATATCCATTAAAGAAATAAATTAAAATTTCTAGACATGAGCACATTCAGACCTAGGGATATAGATCACTGGTAGAGGGTCTGCCTGCTGAGAAGGTACAAGGACGTGGGTTCAAGTCTCTGTACGAAAAATAACAACAATCTTAATGTACAAATGCACCTAGATTTTTTTTTTTTTTTTTTTTTTTGGCAGCCTTAAGGACTGAGTGTAAATGCCTTGCAAATGCTCTGCAACTAAGGAACACTTAGGGCTGTTTTCTATTACTTTATTTTAAGGCAAGGGTCCTCTAAGTTGTCCAGGCTGGCCTGGAACATATGTTCTTCCTCCCTCACACTCCCCTCACCGAAGCTAGGATGACAGAAACGTACCACAAGATCCTGCCCAGATGAAAAGTTGTCAACAAAAACTTTCAAATGGTTTTTCAAAAGAAAGGGAACAAAACTGGATGGGGAGTCCAGGTAAACCCCACTTCCCAGAGCTTTTCAGTCTCCACACCCATCCTTTGCTGCAGGAATTGGGTGCACATGGTACAGCGACCACCCAGCTGGGAGACACTTCCCCCAGATGTACAACTGCTCCTGCCACAAGAATTTCCCTGCTATGACACACTGTAACCTCAAACTGAACCAACAGTAACTAAACACTTTCCTTATCTGTGTGCAGAACTCCAGTCTCCTTATTACAAAGAAGAAAATCATGTTGAAGGACTGTCCACAACATGAGGGTTAAATGCCAAAACGACATTGTTCTGGGTTGTCCACTTGACTAACCTTGCTAGTGGACAGCACGAGGAATTCAGAACCTGTCCTGTTCCTGAGTGTACTTCCCTATCTCCACCCTATTCCCATTGTGTCACCAGCAGCTGACACAAAGCCAGCTGGCTTCCAACTGAATCACTTTAAACCCAGCCTGCACCACATTGCTAAGGTCTACAGGAAACCTCCAGGCCTGCAAAAACAGCAGTCCCTTGTAAGCCCCTGGCTCCTGGAGCTCCTGTTGCCAACCAATCAGTCTGCACCGATCAGTCTGTGGCCGGTCTCTCTCTGCAGTCATCAAACAAAGGTTGCTATTTCAAGGCTCTCTCAGGAACCATGAGGCATAAACTAGAAGATGCAGAGACCAATGTGTATCACCGACTACCGTGACCTTAAGCACCTTTAGTCTTACTTACGTGAGCCTTATGGAGGTTATTTTTAGGGAAATAATTAGAAAAGTTACTAGTTTTTCAAAGGTTAAAGGGGGAGGGGTGTATTCAGGAGTGTTACAAGATTCTAAAGGGATTAATGGGTTATTAAAGCCAAAGACTCTCTATTTAAGATCAAACTGGGCATCATACTTTCTAAGGGTACCAAGTGCCGAAGGCAGTACCTTCTGTGTTCTGATGCCAAAACTAAGGACTTCCACTATCTGACTAGGACATTAGGGCCATTGGCAAATGTGGACTTTATCTGGTGACTATGGCCTTATGAGAAAGCTTGGATCCTCAAAAAGGAACCTTGCCTCTAAAGGAATCCTGCCTCACTGCCCAGTTCTCAGAGCAGGACTACTCCAAACTTGTCAGACCCCTGTGACCCCTCTCTCCTTTCTCTCCCCTTCCTGTTCTCCCCCTCCCCCCCCCCTCTCTCTCTCTCTCTCTCTCTCCTTCCCCCTCTCCCTCTTTCTCCCCTTCTCTCTCTCCCTCCCTCCCTCCTTCTCCCTCCTCCTCCCCTTCTCCCCCTCTCTTCCTCCCTCCCCCTCCCCCTCTTCTCATTTACCCAGTGTCCTACTTTTCATAGCCAGCATATATACCTGGCCACTTTCCAAAAGTCCATTTTTCTTGCTGGAAAATCTAAATCTTAGCACTATACATAATACTGTAAGCTGTTTCCTTATGACTGCCAGCTTCATTGCTCATTTGGAGAAAATGGAGATTATGAATATCCACATCTGAAAAGCCACAGTTGGTACAGCTTGTTTTGCCCAAAAGTCACAACCTCAGATGTAGTCACTTGTGCTGCAGCATTGAGATGTAGGGGTGAATGAGAGGTATGTGAAGCATAGAATAGTCCCTTCCTGATTCTCTGATGCCATCATGAGACCATCTCTCTCTGTGTGGTCCCTTTGTGATACACTGATGCCATCCTGAGACCATCTCTGTCTCTGTGGCCCCTTCATGATTCTCCGATGCCATCATGAGACCATCTCTCTCTGTGTGGTCCCTTTGTGATACACTGATGCCATCCTGAGACCATCTCTTTCTCTGTGGCCCCTTCGTGATTCTCCGATGCCATCATGAGACCATCTCTCTCTGTGTGGTCCTTTTGTGATACACTGATGCCATCCTGAGACCATCTCTTTCTCTGTGGCCGCTTCATGATTCTCCGATGTCATCATGAGACTATCTCTCTCTGTGTGGTCCTTTTGTGATACACTGATACCATCATGAGACCATTTGTCTCTCTGTGGCCCTCTGGATATACAACAAACCATTACTCCCCTCTGGAGGGCTAAGTTCAAGGTGTCATGTGGAAGCAGAGAGACAGGAACCTAACCTGCTGGTTCTTCCATTTTGAATTTCCCAGCCTCCAGATCTCTAAGAGAATACACTGATGCACTTTATAAATTACCTAGTCTTTAGTATTATGTCCTAGCAATACAAAATGAAGACACTTTTCTGATAGTGTTTCTAACAAAAACAATGTGTTGTTTAATGATGTCACTAATTCAGCTTTTACCTAAAGCAGACAACCCAAGTCCTGAGTACTGACTGAGTTTCTTTTACTGTTGCTGTGATAAAATACTGTAACAAAAGCAACTTAAAAGAGAAGGGTGTTATTTTGGGTTTAGCTCAAAGCTCCAGGTTACAGTTTATCATGGTAGGGAAAGCCACAGTATAGGAGCTTGAAGCCACTGGTCACATGACATCCATAGTCAGAAACAGACACATGCTTAGTGCTCAGTTCACTTTCTTCATTTTATAGAAACCAAGACCCCCTTCTAGGCAATGGTATCACCTACAGCGGTCAGGCTGTCCTGCCTCAATAAACCTAATGAAATAATCTCCAACAGTCATGCCCACAGGTCAATTTCCAAGGTGTTTCTAATTTCTGTTAAGTTGACAATTTATAATAATGATCACAAGACTTAATAATTTTGTTTTTATTGCCTCCCTCAGGATATAAGGGGAAATAGAGTTTCATCTTCAGGACCCACAAGGTAGAAAAGAAAACCATCTCTCAAAACATGTGCTCTAATCTCCACAGGTATACCATCGTGTGTGTAAGTATGTATGTGCACCCGTGTACATATACATATATATGTTGTTTATGTATATATATACATATATATGTATATATATATATATATATACAATAAGAAAGAAACAGAGACAAAGAGACAAGAGACAGAGTGAGAGAGGAATCATTCCTCAAGTGCAGTAGTTTCCAGTTGAATTCTTTGAATAAAACCAAAGTGAGCTTAAATGGTACTGCTCACTGACAGATCATTAAATGATCTTAGAGAAGATGATCAGTAAGCGATTTTCTTAGCACACAGCCCAAAAGGAATTAAAAGATTTTTTTAAAAAATTCTCTCATGTATTTACTTAAAAACATTTCTTGTTGTAAACACATAAATGAAAAATCTGGATAGCCACAATTGAAACCAGATTCTTCCTAACACTAAATAATATTCACCACTGAGACATGAACTGATTTTTATTATGTATTCATCTTATGAGAAAACACATCAGTGGCTGTTTACCTTCAATAATCTTAGCTAGAATAATAAAAAAAATATTTGTTACAATGTAGCTATTCTCAGTGTGTCACACATACTACCTCTTAATAGTCACATCAGGTTCATACTACTTTTAATCTCCATTTTAGGAACAACTGTACTTAAAGCTTAGCTTTGAACCATTTATTTCAGCTCTTGAATCTGTACAATGTGACCTCAATACATTTCAACAAACAATAGTAGTGTTTTTAAAGTTGCTAATTAATAATGCCCATAGTTAATATGGCAATGATTTATTAATTATTGTCTCAAAACACAGCAATTCTAAAAATCATACTGATTTATTTCCAGATTTTATTTTATTTTATTTTATTTTATTTTGAGACAGGGTCTCACTATATAGCTTAGACTGGCCTTGAACCTGAACCAGTCTTTCTCTGTCTTGATATTTCCAGACAAGACTAAATGATGACAGATCTGATATGATCAAGCTTGATCCAATGATAAACTTGAGGTCTGTGACTTAGTGTGGAAGATGGGTACCTGGAGGCATGCAAGTATCTTCTGCTGGGGGTTGTTATTCCTTTGCTTCCTAATACCACTTGGTCTCCTCTACCGTGCCAGCTGACCACACCTAAGGCCTCTGAAACCATGGGCCAAAACAGACTTCCCTGCCTGAAACTGTTTCCTCCCGTGCTTGCCACAGTGATGAGAAACCTCATCTAACACACCATTACATCCGCAAGTACGTGACAAGCACACAGAAAAGAGCCTAGAGGAATCCACAAGGACAGGAAAGGCAGACATGTCTGAGATCTCTAATGAACATCGGAGACCACTGTGCAGAGATTCATTTTCAGATTACAGAGTCCTCAGGATGGTACTTTTTCCTTAAGATATACACCCTTGGTTTAAAAAGCTACTCAGTTGTAATTCCAAAAAGGAGGAGTCTCAGCCCCCACACTTCCTGCAGTTAAAGGCCAGAAAGACGGGAGATTTCCTTTCCTAGAAATGTTGCAGATGAACCCTCCTGAGGCTTCCAAACAAACAAATAAAACATAATGGGACTATGAGAGCAACTGCTGAGCAAGGACGTGGTGGCTCTTCCAGTTCATGGCCTTGCAGTCCCTGAAACCCAGGAACACAGCGCAAGGACCACCCAAGGTGGCAATCAGAAAGATCCTCCTGTCCCTGACAGTCAGCTAGCACTGGAATGACTGCACTGTCATAGTCAGAGCCCTGTGAGGAAGTGTTGCTGTTCCTAGGCATTAATGTGGGCTAGGAGAGAAATAAACCTTTTGAGAATTTATAAGCACACTGTCCAGAAAAAGGTTTTACTAGTGGAATCTATACTACTGTGTTCTTTCTACAAAACACTTCATGTGCATTTGAGTTACTCCTGGGTGTTACATTATCCCCAGGGAAAAGACATGCACAGAGATCATGTAGCCCAGACATCTAAACATCCACACAAAGCCCACAGACAGATGAGCTCAGCGCTAAGAAACAAACCCAAAGGAGACAGATTAGAAGGATCTACAGATTAAAAACAAACAAACAGAGGGCAGAATCAGACCCACAAATTAGAGCAGAATTATCTAAAATGCAAATGCAAACTGTCAAATTTTACCAATTCTAAAACGCCACCAGCTTTCCAGTGTGCCGTGTTCTTATTTATAAGGAAAAAAAATATCTGAAATTACAGTTGGAAGCTGCACCCCAATTTCAGAGAAGCCAAGATGTGGGGAAGAAATGACAGGTAGTTAGTTTGTAAACCAGTTTGTGTATGATGTTGATTTGCCAAAGGCTGGGAAATTTCCATGGAGTCTTTCTAGATCTGAGTACTGGTCATAATTCTTACAAAGCACAGGGGCAAGACTGAAGCTTTATTTATTGAACATGGAGGACATGGAGCAGAGCTGAGGCCATAGCAATACCACAGCCATAATGTTTGGACCCATTTGTTGATCTTGCGGGAAAGCAATGGTATTACTCCAACCTTACAGTTTAAACACTCCACAACTTAGATCCAAACACTTTCTCCTCATATCTTTAAAAGTTATGCAAGACTCAGGCATGGAGGCAGAGGCAAGAGGTTGACTGGCTGAGTTCCAGTCAACCCAAAGAATATGGTGAGACCCTGTCTTAAAAAGAAAATAAGTAGGCGTTTAGACCATAATCTATGGGTCAGATTGGTGGGCCTCTTTGTAGGACATTTGTTATTGCATGTTTCCCCAATAAACATGGTGCCAGACAAGCCAGTGTGTGCACTGTTATATAATTCATATTCTCTCCCTCCATAATGTCTAAAGAACTGACAAAAAAGTATGAAAAGAAAAATCATATAAAAAGTCCAAGTAGATCTGAATAAAAACAACAAAGTCTTTCAAGAACAACAAATAATAAAAATAGGGGGTGTGCAAGTGAAGTATAAAATCCACAGACAGAATTACACACAGCACAAAGACAGACAGTGAGAGAACTGATAGAGTCAGACCTGCTTATATCACTTGGGACTTAAAAAAACAGACAAGAAGATTAACTGTGAGAGCAGGTAAGTAAGAATGGAGGAAAATGAGAAAGTCAGCACATTTAGCAGGAGACCCAGAAGGGAAAGGGGGAAACACTGAAGCAAAACAGTACTGAATTTCCAGCTGGGAAAGAGCCCAGTTCCCACGATCGGGACTCTTAACACATCCCAAGCACAGTAAGCAAAAGAAACCTACACACATCTCACCTTTGAAGATGCGCAAAGACCCCAAACCAAAACAAGACCTTAAAAAAAAAAAAAAAAAAAAAAAAAAGATTTACTTATGATTATATCTAAGTACACTGTAGCTGTCTTCAGATGCACCAGAAGAGGGCAGCAGATCTCACTACGGATGGTTGTGAATGTGGTTGCTGGGATTTGGACTCAGGACCTTCAGAAGAGCAGTCAGTGCTCTTAACCAAAACAAGACCTTAAAAAAGGAGCCAGATAGAGGCTAGAAAGATGGCTCAGTCAGTAGAATAGTTAGCCTTGCAGTCATGAGGACATATGTTCTAATCCCAGCACCTGCATAGAAAACTAAGCATGACCACACAGGGTGAAGAGCAGTCAGCACTGCTGGGCTTTCTGCCTGCCACCCCAGTTCTGGGTTTAGGGAGAGAACCTGTCATAAGGGAATAAGGCAGGGAAAGGTAGAGTAAGAGATACCCAGTATCCTCCTCTGGCCTCCACATGTGTGCAGGGGTGTACACACACACACACACACACACACACACAAACACCACTATCTTACATACAGGAAAAAATATAACCTAGTCTGTATACACACACAACAAACATATAAAGGAAGGCTGCAAAAAATGCTACCCGTGACAGGAAAACCTGGAAATTCAATTTTCTTTCTGCTGTTCTTGATAATAGCTGACAGATACGCTCTCCAGTCTATATAGCATCATGCTGAGAATTATACTACTGTGAAGAGACTGGAACGTCCCTACCACTACCGTGAAGTTTCGGAGAGAAGAAGGGAATTCAATGCCATAAAAGAAAAAAAAACTCCATTTTTTTAATTTCTACTCAAAATTCAACTTTTATGGAAAAAAGGTACATAAAAGTGAAACTAGTATCATTCAGGCTGTCTTACTACAATCTAAAATTTAGTATGAAACTCTCGGCCAAGTCCTTAATGTAGCTACATCTTGTACTGAATTATCAGATCATCATGTAATAAAGGCAGAATTGAGGAACACCAGTGAATAATCATGTTTATAAAATGCCGTACCAGATAAATGTGCCACAAGCTATATAACTTATTTCTTGTTCATAATTAATTATGCATTCTACAGAGATGAACGCTTCAGCAATAAAGCCCCTATCATTACAGGAAAGCTGTTCACTGTGCTGGCTACTTCACAGTCATCATCTGCCACAGGACTCGGGTGTCCAAAAATAGATCTGAGGGTCATTACTGGGCCAATTTCCAGTGAGAAAACAATGTCATCTAAAACGTAAAATATTAAGTCTATTATTCAAGTTCAAAGGTTTGGCTTTGCCTTCTGAGACATACATCAGAAAAGTGCCAGTGACCCCCAGGACAGGCTACCTATTAGAAGGAAAATTCCATCCTGGCTTTTTGTGACATTTTTAAGAGCTAAAACTTTATAGAGAGACCCACCTCAGCTCAGAATTTCACAGCTCAACTGAGCATGCTGCCAAGTTCTCAGTCTGAGCAGAATCTAAAATCACACGGTGTTCTGGGGCATCCAACACGCCTCTGGAAACAATGCAGGCACAGGGGACACCACCCACCCCCAGTCCCCAGAGACCAGAGCCTGGCTTCTGAGACAGAGCTGTAGAGAACCAAAGTGGGGAGGGAAGGAAGCAGGTCTCTGGAAAGCACCCCAGAGCTCCCCTCAATAGCTGAGGGTTTTAAGACGAAAAAAAAAAAAAAGTAAAAGCCAGCTTTAAGGATACTCGGGACATTTACAAATCTCATTTACTGTTAGTAGTGGATTCACTCCATCTCAGTCTGAAAACAGCATCCTTAGACTTTTAATAAAGTCCTCTCCATCCCCCAAGACATAAGTAAGGCACACAGCCAAGACAAGCACACTAGCAGAGCACACAGACCTTGTTCCTGCAGGGGGCAATCAAGCCCAGACTCCATCCTGCTGTTTCTAGAATTCTCCCTGTCCTCTTCCACACTCATCACCAGCCTTTTAACCAAACCTGACAGCACTGCTCACCAATCCTATAACCACCTCAGGATTCCTGCCCCAGGTTAAATCCCGGGCATGCCAGCATGGTGCTTGTGAACTGCAGGATGAAGATTCCTTGGGAAGGAAGAATACTCCCAAAAACAGAGCAAGAGGAGTCAGAAAGGCAACAGCTTCAACACAACCAACCTGGCCTGTTCAGGTGGAGACTCTTTTTTTTTGTTTGTTTGGTTTTCGAGATAGGGTTTCTCTGTGTAGCTCTGGCTGTCCTGGAACTCACTCTATAGACCAGGCTGGCCTCAAACTCAGAAATCCACCAGCCTCTGCCTCCCAAGTGCTGGGATTAAAGGCGTGCGCAGCTCCACGGCTCGGCAGGTGGAGACTCTTAACTACAAAGAGAAGGGCTGCTGGGAGGGTAATAGGCTCTCTGTACAAGCATGAAGACCTGAGTTCAATTCCAGTACTTACGTAAAAAAACTGGGGATGTGCTGGTAATGCCAGTGCTGAGAGGTAGAGACAGGAAGGTCCCTGAGGTTTGTTAGTTAAATAAACCAGTCCAGGGAGAGAATGTCTCAAACAGTAAGATGGAAAGCAATGAGAGACATACTTGGCTTCAACTACGGGCCTTCACATACATGTGCACATACACAGGCACACATGCGCGCGCACAAACACACACACACACACACACACACACACACACACACACAAAGTAAATGTACTCAGAAAAGATCATCCCTTCCAAATACTTGGCCTGTGTAACTTCTGTGTATCATGGATGCAGTTAGAAGATATTGAATTCTGCAACAAGGCAGCCAGCAACCTCCTCCTGAACCTCATAGGAGGCTCTGCTGGGCACAGCAGGGGCACAGCCCCCTGCTTGGTTTTGATTAGATAGAGAGCAGTTTCAGTGCAATTAACCCACTCGACTGTCAAAGCACAGTGGAGAAACCATCCCACATGGTGCATAATGGCACAAGAGCGGTGCACAAGGAAAGATTCAGCCTGTGAATGATAGGGGCTGTATGGGAAAAAAGCAGGGTGGGAAGGAACAGTATTGCCCTTGGATGTTTTTCAGAAATTTGCTGAGGTTTTGCATATGGCTAAGGAACCCCAGATTACAGGCAGGATGCTTGGGAACATGGGGAACCAGACACCTGTGTCTGTTTCAAATATTAAGTTAGAAGGTTTGGGGTTTTTGTATGGCTTTGTTTTGTTTTCCAGCTTGCATCTATAGTTGCCATGGCAGCAAATATCAATCTCCTGAGACAGAAAAGAGGGAGAAGAGACTGTAGACGATTAGTCTTTAGCAGAAACCTAACCGGCCATACAACATAGAAGTTTGATTTGTTACTCTAACTGTAGGAGCCCTTGAAGAGAGGAGGAAACTCTGTTAAGATGCTAGAGAGGTCTTCATCAGACTATTACAGCTCAGGGTTGAAATTCCAAAGTGTAAAGTAAATGACAACGTGTGTCCCCATGAGCGCCAGGCTCTGCTTCTGGACCCAGTGGCCTGCTCAGCTATGACAGAGCATGTGAACCAAGGGGCAAAAGAAACAGTGCCAGATGTTGTCAATGCCTGGGACCTGGAAAGAAGCAACTGGCAGCAAGGCCACACTTAGGGTAGGCACATGGGGAGGAACAGGGGCAGGCCAGCTTACTTCGCTAGTGTCTGCTGGACAGTGCTGAACAGGACATTTATAATATGGACAGGGCAGGAATGCAGAGTTAGGAGACCAGTGCTTGCAGCCTGGGATGGGCCGTACGTGCCAGCCACCACAGGAGCCACATTAGGGGAGCCACTCCTGTACCATCTCAGAACACTTGAACTGGGTACTACTTGTAAGTACAGGCCCTTGAAAGAGCCCACAGATGGGAAGATCTGCAAAGCTCTGCTTTACACCAATTCTAGCTCTACCAACCCAGCAAATGCACACCTTCAGTGACACACTTCTTGGTTCAAATCTCTACCTTTGGCTTACTGGCAATCGGGGTGTAGGTATGTTTCAGAATTCTGCTTCTGTTTCCATCAGCAAAGTTATCTCAGTGGGCTCTTCGATGGTTTCCACTATTGCTGTTGTTTGGGGGTGGAGGTTGGAAGGGCATGTTCTCCTTATGAAAACCAGATGGCTTGAAAAGGCCACACCCTCTTGCCCCAGCATCAAGATAGCTTCCTGCAGGACCTCTTCCTCCCAGTGGTGGAAATGCCAGCTCTGCCAGCTCTGCCATCGTCACTGGCCTGAGGTCTTGGCCCTGGTCCCAGTAAACAGTTAGTTTACAATTATCCTCCCCAAGTACCTAATTTGAATGCACCAGCACTGTCCAGTGATAATGTCTATTATTGAATTACCTAAGGAAGCTCTTCACACATATGAGAAGTGGGAGACACTAGAAATGAGGAAGTATATGCAATACAGAATTCATATCCTAGACTTAATGTGCTTGGCACACATCTGAGTCCCTCCAGGGGTCTAAACACAATTTATTTTTCTCAATAAAATTATGCTTCAATCCTAGATCCAGAGAGCTTGCCTCAGTGCAACAAAAACCAGCTGATGTATATCCAGTTGACAGGCTGATGAAGAGGGGTAGAAAGGGGATGAGCTGCCCATACAACTCCTGATCCGGAAGAAAGACACAGCTGAAATAGCACATTGTGGATTCCTATATAAAGTACTCATTTTTGGAAAGATTTTATCTGGGAAAGTAAGGGTTAGAATAAATACAAGAAGGTAAGGTTTGGAACTTTTCTATCAGATCAAACCACTGTGTACCTCCATAGAAATACCACACACACACACACACACACACACACACAAACACACACACACACACACACACATTCTCTCTCTGTGTCTCTGTCTCTCTCTCTCAATCTTTCTTTCTCTCTCTCTCATTCTCTCTCTCTTTTTCCCTCTCTCTCTCCCTTCCCCCCTCTCTCTCCATCTGTCTCTCTCTGTCTCTGTCTCTCTCTGTCTCTCTCCCTCTCTCCCTCTCTCTGTTTCTCTCTCTCTCTCTCTCTCTCTCTCTCTCTCTCTCTCTCTCTCTCTCTCTCTCTCTCTCTCTCTCTCTCTCTCTCTCCCTCCCTCTCTCTCTCTCTCTCTCTCTCCCTCCCTCCCCCCTCTCATTAGGAGGCAGATGGATTGAGCTAGATGAATTATCAGTAGTATGTTTCTCCTAAAACTCCAAGCCTGTAGCTTCCAGAGTCAGGCCTCCACTTCTCCTTAAGATGAGAAAAACCTAACATAGCATCTAAATATTACCCACGCCTTGAAACCAGAAAATATGATTCCTTCTTGTACCCCTGCCTCTCCTCAATCTGATTTCCCTCAAGTGTGCACAGATTATACTTTCTTAATCACCTCTGAGGAGGGACAGCATAGCGGACACTCTGCTACTTGTACCAGAGACTGTGGAATTAGCAATAATAAAACTCATTTATTTCCCTATGCCAACATATCTACCTGCCCTTTTTCCCAGCTATTTCTGATGAAAATAAAACTCATTAAACCTTGTAATAATCTTTCTCAGTTTCCAAATGTTAATAATTAACTTACTACTAATCTACTTGGTATAAGAAAGGGGAGAAACCACTCAGAAGCTCCATTTACTTGTTTACACGGGAGGGGCAGCCTCATGATGCCATTTTGTTAGTATTTGTGGATGCTATGCATGGGAACCCTTGCTTCTTGGAGAGGCTCATCTTGTTAACACTAAACAGGTGCAAACACCACGCATTTTTAAAATCATTTTTACTTTACATACATTACCTCTGTATATGTTTGTGTACCACATGTGTGCTATGCCCTTAGAGGCCAGAAGAGGGCATCAGATCTCCTGGAATGGGAGTTATAGACCTTAGTGAGCCATACCTTGGGTCCTCTGGAAGATCAGCCAATACTCCTAACCACAAAACCATCTCTCCAGCCCAATCACCCCCATGTATTCTTGAGGAACATCACAAATTGGAATTTAGAGGAAACCACTCCCAGTGAGTTGTAATACAATAATAAAACTATTTTGGGCAGCAGTTTTCTGTCAGTATGATCTGGTTCTTACTCTAAGAGACATTAATATGGCAAAAAAGCGGGGATGGATGAATAAAGTTTATCAAAGCAGACTTTAACAGCATAAAAGGAAAGCAGTACTCAGTAAGGGTTATGCTCTTGAGATAAAGTTAAATAAAATAATAAAATGTGTAGGGACAGCTCCTGCTTTTGTAAATACTACTACATGACAAAATGTAGAAAAGTCTCTGATTTTAATGTTATTTTTCTCTCTCATTTACTTGAAAGAAGCTAGCTAAACAAATAAAATCAATATGTAAAGGATATGCATACATTAGCTGCATTTAAATGCTAAGACGGAAGAGAATTGCTGCTCTACATCAACACTGAGGTACACCCTGCTCTACATCCACACTGGTACAGCCTGCTCTACATCCATACTGAGGTACAGCCTGCTCTCCATATAATATGTTGTCACTGTAGTTAGTTAAAGCCTCTGTTACAGGGTTAAAGATTTCTGACCCTAGTGATCCAATTCTTCCAAAATGTTCACATCCCATATGGTTCCAGAATATTCCTTTTTCTTACTCTATCATTTTCCTTAGCTATTATTTTCTTGTGTTCCTTCCTTTTTCTCTGTTAGAACATTTGGCCAACTTTATTGCAATTTCCATAAACTTGGATATGGATTGTGACTATATCTTTTGATTAGAATATCCCCTTCCGGGCTGGAGAGATGGCTCAGTGGTTAAGAGCACTGACTGCACTTCCAGAGGTCCTGAGTTCAATTCCCAGCAACCACATGGTGGCTCACAACCATCTGTAATGAGATTTGATGCCCTCCTCTGGGGTGTCTGAAGACAGCTACAGTGTATTTACGTATAATAAATAAATAAAAAAAAAAGAATATCCCCTTCCTGGGGTCAATCAATTGAATATAAAAATATAAATAATAGCTGGGCGGTGGTGGCACATGCCTTTAATCATAGCACTTGGGAGGCAGAGGCAGGTGGATTTCTGAATTCAATGCTAGCCTGGTCTACAAAGTGAGTTTCAGGACAGCTATGGCTTTACACACAGAAACCCTGTCTCAAAAAATCCAAAACAACAACAACAAAAAAATGTAAATGATGTACACAGCATGGCATTAAGGGATAAACTAAAGACATTAAAATCCTTCTGCAAAGGGTAAACATATTACAGGCTATAAAGACATGGCAGGCAAGGACCAGCCATGATGCAGTGTGCCTTAGAAGGTAGGAAAAAACTCAACTGTGTTGGTAAAAGCATTCACAGGGTGGAACTGTGGCTCAGTGGCAAAGAGCTTACCTACCAAGCTCACCAGGCACATCTCTGGAGTCCATTTCTAATGCCAAGATGGGGGTGGGCAGGATTAAAGGAGTGTCTTTCGATGAGAAAGATTATTGAGAGTGGCTAAGGTATTGGTACCAAGGCAGATGGGAAAAGAAAACCAGGATATTAGGAGTGTGGGCACATTTCAGTGGGAGGCCACTGATCGGGTGCAGACTCTCACAGCATGTAGGAACAGGGACACAAACTGAGCCTAAAGATAAATCATCCATGGGCACACACACACACGCACACACACGCACACGCACATGCACACACACACACACACACACACACACACACAGACACGTGCACACACACACACACATGCACAGATACGTGCACACACATGCACAAAGGCTCTATAGAACAAGACTCAACCTTATCCTAACCATGGCCCTTACTGCTTCCTAGCTTGATGCCCTCATTCATAAAATGTTGATAAATACTGAATCCATCTAGAACAGGTATTGAAGCATTAAGCTGAAAACTTCTCATCACAAGGCTTAGCACAAACCAAGCCAGCTATTCCTATGCATGAAGGCCACACTGTGTGCCTGAGTCCCTGCTATTCTACACAACATGTCGTCTCCAAGAATCATTCTAATTTCCATCTTCAGGGTACATTCCACCACCTCCTCCTTCTAGATGCAACTTGACACAATTTGCAGTTGGGATAGCTTTACACCCCGCAGTGAGAGTGACTTTCTATTGAGCCTCTTCCCAATTCTCCTTGTCCCTCTCAGTTTCTGTGCCATCAATAATTCTGCACTCAGCATGCTATACTCGCTTTACCTCCTCAAGACAGCTCTGCTTGCTGCACGGTTCTGTCTGGGAACTTTCTACCCTTCATTTTGATAACCCAAGGCTTTCTTTCCTCGTGACAGTTTCTATAGCACATTAATGCACTGGAGTTGCTTACTTGTTTTCCTCTGAAGACTTACACCTAACACTTGCTTGGAAGAATGGTTTGCTTCTGCTCTGAATGCACAAGCCCCTGTGCCTTCTGTAGTACACTGGTCTGTGTTCCAGGATAGAAAGGGTCCTGAAAACCATGTTGTTGCATCTACTCTCTTGATAAGCCCACAAAGGTTGTTCATTAAACTATGAGTCCAATGGTTCAGTCATTAAGCTGCTTGCTGTTCACTCATGAGTGCCTGAGTTCAGTCCCTCTATAGGGTCAATTATGCTGTTCTGTGCTTTTAATCTTAGAGCTGGGAAGGCAGAGACAGGAGGATCCCTGGAGCTCACTGGCAGCTAACCAAACATTCTTGACAAGTCCCAAGCCAGAGAGAGACTGTCTCAAATCAAAACCAATATGTTAGCACCTGAGGAAAACCAGCTGAGGTTGACCTCTGGCCTCCATATGCACACATGTACACTGACTAACATGCACATCCATGAAAATGTATAAACTACATACACATGAGCATATGTTCTCTAACACACAGCCTCTAGTCCTTTCCTAATGCAATAGTGCTTTTTGTCTCTGTAAATTTCTATATTTCTGTTAACCTTCAGGAAAATACAAATATGATATCCACAGAGACTGTTTTTATCTGCTGGAACAACTTGCTGTGCTAGTCTCTCTCTAAGAGATGACACGTCATTACTAACCTGAAGAATAGTTACATGATCTAATTCTTTCCAGCAGGCTCTAAGAGATGCAAGCATTCCCATATGGATGACTCCCTAACCTCTGCCTTTGACTCAGGCCATCCTTCCTCATGTATTTCTGACACTTGGCATATCCTCTGAGCTGCTGTAGCACAAAGATAGGCAGTGTGTGCAAATAAGCCTGGTAGCCCCAGGTTACACTGGCAGTTCTACAGAACTATCCACATAGCTGTGAAACTACCCAGGAGAAGACTTTCAGAACATACCACTTTTGGCCAGGGAGACAATTCAGTTGGTGAAGTAGTTGTGGTGCAAGCAAGGGGACCTGAGTTCAAACTCCAGAACCTACATAGAAAAACAAGGCATGGTGGCAGACTTATAGTCCCAGTGCTGAGGTGACAGAGACAGGAGATCTCCTGGGTTCTCGAGCCAGCCACCCGAGCCTAACTGAATTCCAGACCAGTGAGAAACTCAATAAACAATTCTCTTGAAGAATGGCCAGGGTTGACTTCTGGCCTCTGCACATGTGCACTCGCAGGCACATGCATATATAATAATCATGAACACAAAAACACATATACCACACTTTCCAAACCTTTGATACAAGGTGGGTATGGGCCATGGTTTTTAAGTTCCTCTTTAGTCTTCCTAATGTGGAACTTTTGTTTTCTTGTTTTGCTTTGCAGAACAGAAGTCATGACAGGAAGCATTTCCGGGAGAAACAAGTTCTTTGTAATGCAGGGGAGCTCTGCCTTGATGCTCTGGGGCTGTCCCACAATCTGTGGATCTTTTGAATGAGCTTGTTCTTGTTGCTGTTATTCTTGGTTTTGTTTTGAGCTTGCTTCTGACAGTGTTTGGCTTCCATTATAAGTGCCAGTTCTTCCAGACTAAAAATAAAAATATCTAAGAGTTTCAAACACTGAGTCATATTGCAAACATGTTTTCATTCAGCCCCAGAGTGAAGGTGACCTGGGTCAGGAGAGCAGAGACTCAGCCTATGACACCCACTCAGAAGATCCATCCTTATACTGATGAGGGATGCTTTGGGAAGCTGTAAAAATTCCCAGTAGAAGTAGCCTTGTGTTTGCAAAGCAGAAAAAGGCAGGATCATGCTCTGGAATCTATTGGAGGATTGTCTTCAAGGAGCATTGCTATTCTTCCTGGGTCTCCAGGAAGAAGATCTGGAGTCTGTACTATTCAGATCATCAAAGCACCAGAAAAGTCATGTGAGGATCCCATGAGTTCCAATTGTGAAAAGTTCTTAAAACTCTGTCTGTATGTGTATGTGTACATGCATACACACACACACACACACACACACACACACACGCAGTGTCTAGGAAGGACTCTATTTGGATTTCTTTTTTCTTTTTTCTTTTTTTCTTTTTTTTTTCGAGACAGGGTTTCTCTGTGTAGCCCCGGCTGTCCTGGAACTCACTTTGTAGACCGGCTGGGCCTCGAACTCAGAAATCCGCCTGCCTCTGCCTCCCAAGTGCTGGGATTAAAGGTGTGCACCACCACCGCCCGGCTCTATTTTGGAATTTAATATCATATCCAATAAGAAAACTATGACCTCATCTTCCAGCTGGTGATGTTTAATGAATGCCAATAAAGGTACAGGAACCACATTAGCAGATGTGGAGAAAGCTAACTGCTCATGTCAGAAATCTGGTAAGATGGGTGAGTCCCGCTCAGAGTCACTGCTGGCTTTAGCGGTTTTGACACTCAAATGTAAGGAGAACAACATTGGCAGCCACCGTTCAGCAGGTGCATGAGTGCATGAGGTGACCAGAAGTAGGAGAGACATAGATAAGTATGAATCAGCCTTGTATCTTTTACAGTTGCCCAAAATTGGATCTCTCTGGGTTATTGAAGATTCAAAGAAAGTTGTCCATCAGGCCCATCATAGCCCAAAGGACCAGATGAGAAATGGATGAAACCTTAAAATCCCTAGGAATACACTTGAGTCTCAGCCACACACATCTCTGACCCATTTCTTATGTGGAGATCCACTGTGGGACCAGATTAACCAGAGGGTGAAGCTTTGCTGACAGGGAGGAAGTGGTCCTGGCACCCTCTTACAGAAACCTCACTCAGTCCCCACCCTAAGTAGCTGTGAAGGGACCAAGAACAACACTGGCGAGGCAGATGCTTCCTGAGCAATGCTAATTCATTCCTTAGAAAAAGAAAGAGATGGAGAAAATATGATGAAATAGGAACGTAGAAGTCTATGGTGCTGTTTCTCATAGTCTCAGTATTTTAAATTTCTCAGACAGAGGCAGAACAGCAGCTTTTCTCATTTCTGTTATCGTTCTCTAGAAACAGTCACAAGAAGCACGGCTTGTGTCCACATGGAAGACTTCCAGGTCCACAGGGAGACAGTACTGAGCCCCACAACCCATCACCAGAAAATGTCACCCCTGAGAGATTCCACAACAGGACAACATGACCTTCTAGCAAAAAGCTCAGAAGGAAGAACAGGCCAGGCTGTGCCTGTCCCCGAATGGCCATCTCACACTGTCCCGAAGAGCTTTTCAATAATGTAATGCATCCCACCAAATACTTTGCTTTATGGTGAAGGGTCTCAAGTCTCACCCACTCACCTTGAGCCAAGCACACTGACATCTAATGAGGAAAATAAGACTGTCCCTCAGAGGGCCACAGTTTGGGCCCCAAAGCAGCCAAATGCTGGCAGTAGATCAATACCTACAGTGAATATTTGCTTTCCCCAGTGGTGGGCATTTCTAGAAGCTGTTCATAAATCTTTGCAGAAAAACATTACAGTCTGAAGAATTAAAACTTCTACAGTCTTAAGAAGCCTGGACAGGTAAGCAAACAGCTATGGGTTCAAATCCAAGACCATCCAGTTTCCAGCTGTGTACTGCAGTGAAGTTATATAGTCTCTGGGCCCTAGGATCTTCTTGGTTTACATATATAACAAAAGTGGAACAAAGACAAGCTCACTTAAGGGACATGGATTCTGGAGTCATACAAGAGATTAGGTCTGAGATTTGGTAGCTTGGTCATCTGATTGTTAATCTATCAAAGTAAGAAAACTAGGCCTAGATCTTATAAATGATGCAACCACATGAAGAGTCTGGCATGAGGCTCTGCCTTTCATTTAAGGACAGTGATGAGGAGACCTATATCCCAAGGGCTTGGTGACAGTCAGTGCAGGGGTCAAGCCACATGACAGACATTTCCTACTGGTTCCTTTTTACCTACAATGACAGGAAGACAATGGATAACAAATCAAAATCCTCAAGACATTGAAAGTTAGAGGTATTAAACTGTGATCTGACCTCTGCCAACTCCAATTGTAGAAGAAGCTGGGCATCTTCAGATAAGGAGCTACACCAAGGCTTCTGCTAAACTCTTCACATAAGCCATGCCATCTGTAATAATCACCTAGTCATCCTCTTGAACTCTAGAAATCAGCTAATGTAACTTTTACTGCTACTAAATGAGAGATCTCATTTAAACCACTTTGTGTGCCTCTGGGCCCCATACACAACTACACATGCTGTGGCTCTCCATCACTCCATGTGAGCCAGTATGAAAACTCTAGAGTGACTTTTGTGAGGAACTACATCCATGGGGTCCTTCAGGACAACATACTATTTTCCTTAAGTGACCACTCAACTGCATCAGCCTCAAGTTCTAACAGCCAGAGTCTGACACTGATTTCAGTCAGATCAGTCTTGGGCACAGAGGGCTCCAGCAGATAGCAGCTGCCATTGGACATTGGAGTACTTCCTCCATCACCATGGAACACCCAGATAATATTGGACCACAGAACTTCTTATCAATCAAACCAGAAAAAGACATCTGCAGCTTCCTCTGCCACTTAGAAAAGTAACTATGTGCTCCAAAATATAACAGTTGCCCAGACACAATGAACATAAGAAAAAATAAGTGTTTTAAGCAGAAGCCAGAAATCATGATGATAAGCTAAGTATACTATACAAATAACAGTAAGGGGTTAGCAGCCCACAGGGTTCTGTGCCCATGCTCTTTGAAAGACAGTCATGAATTGAAAGGACTTAACTCAATAAACAGGTAGAGACAAATGACATCCTGTCCCTGTTGTTGTGACTGATATTCTGACAAAGAGTAACATAGGGAAAGAAAGGGACTATTGGGCTTACAATCCTTATCCATCACTGAAGTGATGTCAAGGCAGAGTCTAGGAGCAGCTCCAGTCAAAAACAGTGGGAAATGGATGTGCCCATACTGCCTGCCAACTGGCTGTGTCTAGCTTTTTCCTGTCTGATATAGTTCAGGGCTCCCTGCCCTGTAATGTGCTGCCCACAGTGAGCTGGATCTTCCTACATCAATAAAATAAAAATCAAGATAATCCCCTACAGACACATCCAGAGGCAATTTCACAATGAAGGCTTTCTTGTCAGGTGATTCTAGGTCTGACAAGGTGACTTCTAACCACTGAGGCCCATGAGAAAACTGCTCTTCTGAAGTTCCTGTCAACTTCTTTCAAATATGAATATTTTACAAAAATACAAAACTCTAAGAATAAATAAGCACATTTTACAGAGACTGAGGCAGTAGGATCACTGCAACTTAGGTGCTAGCCTAAGCTACACAGTGAGTTTAAGCATCCTTACCTCAACAAAGGATTCTTTTATGTAAATAAAATACATATAAACATACATTATAGTTGGTATATATACCTATGTACATTTGACATAACTTTAATAGAAAATATTAAGCTTTCACATTCACACAAAACTCAGTCACAGTTTCAAAAAGTCTAGAACTATCATTAGGTAATTCTGAAAACTGAACGACTTGTGCTCAGGGTTTCCTGCAGAGAAATCTAATTCAGACAAGCCCACACAGCACACTGCCTAGCATGCACCCGGTAGAGATGCCTGAGCATCACGCCAGCAGACCTCCCTGCTTCTGTCCAGAACTGCCCACACTGAGCTTTGGGCCTGGGAGGACCATGCCACCCCCTAGCTCTCTGTGTCACCATAACAGACTCAGCTAGAACCAGACTTCCTGGTAGAAAGGTGACCTCTTTGGTGCACTCTCTAATTCTATCCTTGTGTTTCCAACTGTCAGGGAAATCATCCCTTTATTTGCATGATCTCCTAGAGCTAGCCCAGGCTGGGCTAACCACTCTACTTATTGAGAATGAATTATGACATAATAATCATAGTTCATCTTTTATGTTAAACTGAACTAAGAGAGGAGCTATAAAGACAGGATGAGGGTAGAATGCAATACTCAAACAAAAACAACATCAACATTAATAGCAGCAACAACAAAATCAGTCTTTAAAGAAGGAAGGGATGGCAAAACAGCTTCAGGGGGTAAGGGAGCTTGCTGACAAGCTTGATAACCTGAGTTCAAATCCCAGAACCCACATGATGGAAGAAAATCATCTTCTACAGTTGAGGTCACATGAGTGAGTGCTATAGTATATACCTCACACATATACACACAAAATTAAAAAATAGATAAGTGTACCAAAGAGTGGAAAGTAAAACTATATATTTAAATTAACAATCAAAGGAGATACCAGGAAGTTCTAGTAAGGCAAAACCAAATAAATATACGCATTGACCTGGTGGTCACTGTGTCTAGAAACCAAGCTCAATGTCAACCCATGTGAATCCTTCCAGTAAATGATCCTTAAGATGAGTGGGCTGTGCACACAGAATAAATGTGCATTATTCCAGTGAGTCAGTAATCTGACAGATGATTTAAGGACATCTAGGAGGGCTGGAAGCAGTGTGTTTAATATTTAGAAGTTCATCTTTTTAATGTGGACATTTTCCATCAATACACTGACTTGGGCAGTATAAGAGTCTAGAGTAGAAAAGGAAATGAGGGAGAAAAGATGACAACCCAAACATAGCAGAATGTTCTCTTGCAATCTGTGCCAGTGCTCCTGAGAACCACTGTGGGAGTCAGCCTGGATCAGCCTCCTGCTTCAGTTTCCAGTATCACAGTGAGTAGAGGGTGGTAATTAAAAAGCTGAGGAAGAGTGACCTCCCAGAAGCTTCCAGGGAAAGCCATGAAAGCAGATTCAAGAGGAAACAGCAAGCCACACAGTCCATCCCACCTCAGCCTCCCTGTATCTTTTCAATGTAAGAAAAATCAATACAGAACACAGAACAAACATGGTAGAGAGAACAGACTCCCACAAGCTGCCCTCTACCCATCACATGTAGACTGTGGGGCACACATGCACAGTTAATTGAGTAAATTAAAAATCAGTATGGAACCAAGTGTGGTGTCTCATACTTGTTTTTTTTTTTTTTGTTTTGTTTTTGTTTTTGTTTTTTGTTTTTTTTTTTTTTTTCGAGACAGGGTTTCTCTGTATAGCCCTGGCTGTCCTGGAACTCACTCTGGAGACCAGGCTGGCCTCGAACTCAGAAATCCACCTGCCTCTGCCTCCCAAGTGCTGGGATTAAAGGCGTGCGCCACCACCGCCCAGCTGTGTCTCATACTTGTAATGGCACCACTCAGGCACCTATGGCAAAAAAGACCTGGGCTACAGAGTGAGATTCTGTCTCAAAAGAAAAAAAGTTAAAGGGGTTGGGAGAAACAAGGAGAAGGGAAAAGAGGAGGGGAAACTGAGGAAGAGAAAAAGAAAGAAATAGCAAGGGAGGAAGGAAAGGAGGAAGGAAGAGAAGGACAGAAAGGAAGAATAGGGGTAGATGTGGAGTGAAGAGGTAAAAACAAGATCTACATCTCAGCAACCATCCCAAGAGACACAAGCGGGAAGTACACACTGCCTCTCCTTTCTTATCTACAGCTCCAGGAAGATCTGGAAATAACTAGTTCTTCCAAGAACAAAAGGCGAAGCAAAATACTATCCAAACACTCCTAGTGGCCCACATTGTTCCTAACTTTCATAACAACTGAGGCAAGGGAGTCAGGAGGGTTCACATTCCAGACATTGTGTTCTGAGCCACCCACTGCCAGCACTTGTGAATGTCTGGATACAGGCAGGCACCCCATCTGGGTGACCAGAAAGGTTTATCTGACCAGTCACAGCTCCACAGGAGAGTGGAGGGAGCAGCTGACTGAGGAAACCCCAGTCTCCTCCACACCCTCCCTACCCTACCCTATCCACTCTCTGTTCAAGCAAGATCATCTTTTCCAATCAAAGCTTTTCATCTTCATCTATTGAAGATTTCCATTTGAAAGCTACATTCCATCACTTGAAATCAAATATAAAGTATTAAAAAAAATCTATTATAAATGTTTAACTGTTGGTGATAACACATTCTGCACCACTCAAGAACCAAAATACCAGTTAATACAAACATTGGCCCTTCTTTCCATAGAACTCTGGCTGGCTATTTCAATTTTTTTAATTATGCTATATTAATTGCCATTATCCCCTAAAATCAATACTTATGTTCATTTAAACAGTTTAGCAATACATATGTAGGCTAAATCACTAAAAGCAAATCTGCGAAGTCAATAACTTGGGGTGATTTTAAAATCAGTATGTATCCCCAGCTTATAGAGAGAATGAAGACTGTGGTTTGAGCAATATGAACAACATGAAACATTTATAAATCCATACCATAAGGCACATCTCCCTAAAATTATTGGGTCATCTATTTAAAAACCCTCACACAGCAAGTCTTTGTTACTGCATTTCCATCCTTGTTTATTACTGTAACATTTTATTCAGTCCTAGCTCTCAATGTATCAAAATTATTAATTGGGCTGGACATCATAATGCTTGTAACCCCAGAACTCAGAGGACTGAAGCAAGAGGACCAGGAGTTCAAGGCTAGCATTGGCTATGCATTTATTTTTAAGCCAGTAGTCTCAGAAGTGAAAAATAACTATGTTTGAGACTCTAAGGAAGAAGCTCGCATCTGTCAGTGGCCTACAACCACAGTCGGTCTACTCTTCTGCTAAGCATGGGCAACTTCCCACCATGACTATGGAAGTGTTTGACTTTCTTGTTCTATTTCCTTCTAGCATATTGTAAGCTCATAGAAAGGAAGTTGCCAAGCACTATAAGTCAAACCAAGACTAAACAACTTCCCTTCATAAACACAGGAAAGAAAAAATGATGGTTACAAACGGAAAAGGGCTCCGACACTCTTCTCACACTAGTCTTTACATAATATAATGTGCGCATGTCTACACGTCTGTGTGTGTGATCTTAACACTTGTGAAAGTCACAATGAAAACTTACTCTAAGCTCATTTCGTATTAACTCATGTGCTTCTCACCCTTACCCCAGGGGGCAAGTACACAGAAGGAAACAGAGCTGAAATCATTCCAACTACTCAACACCTGGCAAACCAGACCCTCAGAACCTAGTGCACTGCTCTGAGAATCCATTGCTTACATCACAGCCTTTGGTAAGGATTACAGCTCCAAGCTGTAATTAACACTTATCTTGTAGATGCTGGCTACCCATGGGTACTACTGTAGAGCCTATGATATTGATCACAAAGAAATAATGGTTCCACTGATTATCCCCCATTGTAACTGAATTTTCAAATCATTTGCATTTTCACAATTCTATCTTCCTTTCATTAGATTAACTGACCTTCAAAAAGTATCAAGAATCTTTGTTCCTTTTCAAGACGTGTGTTGCTTTGAGATTTGGCAACATTTGGTATTATGCAACTCATGACACCTGATCAAAGCACATGCCAGGCAACTGTTAAAGCAACAAACTCAAATCCCAAAGAAATGTCTGAAACCACAGTGATTTATGACCTGGCACAGAAGAATATCTTATGAAAGAATATTTATATATCCCCTGAGCATTCATATTACTATGACAAACTACTACTGATTTTTAATACAATCATGCCAGGGGCTACACTGCAAAAAGAGAAAGAGGGGAAAATCAGCCAGATGACAAAGGAATTGACTAAAGGAGCAGAGAAATAGCAGTGAACAGCCAGCAATACCCAAAGATCTCTCCAAGTTCAGCAAAAGGAGAGAGAGCAGGTTGGTGGTCTTGAAGTCACAGCTACCATGTTCTAAACCATAGGAGCCAGACACTGGATATCCAGATGGCGTCTGCTGAGCTGCTAAAAAGCAGACAACCTGAGACCCCTTCCAGGAGCCTGTTGTGATGGTGACAGGTTTGAGTGCCAACCAGAAATGCCTGTACCCAGTGGCTCTCTCCTTCAACATATGTCTCCGTGTCTCCACTTGGAAGCAGACACCTAGCTTGATGGCTCTGTGCTAAAAAGGGAAGGACCCGATCAGCCTCTGACTGCAATTCACAGTGGATACAGAAGCTAACTAGGCAGAGCAGAACAAAGCAGGACTGCCAGCCCCTTCAAAAGCACCAACTGCTCCCATAAATTAAATGGGTGTTGCCTCCTGAGTGCGTGACATGTATGGTAGAAGATTTCAGTGCTGAGGCTCCTGAGGCCAGCCAAGGCTATGTTGAAGCCATTCACTGTGCACTGGGCTCGGCCCAAGATGGAGCAGAAAGTCAACCAGCTCTGGGAGATACTTTCTGCTAATACCACATACTAGGCATGGTTGCTGTTCCTACCCACTCTCAGTTCATGGATAGGAAATAGTAAGAGGGAAAAACCACCCTGTGTTCATCTTCTCCATCTAAGAAGAAAATGGTCCTTCTGATCAGTTCCAGATTTGAAAGAAACTACTTTAAGGTCACTAAAAACTTTAATTTCACACTGTCTCCAAATACACAGTTCGTGCTAACTGAGCCTTACAACTCTGATACCATCAGGGTATTTTAAGATAAGATTTTAATTTATTTTTAAAATTATTTTATAGCAAATGTCTTGCTGTGTAGGGATGGGGTGCATGCCTATAACTGCAGCACTCTGGAGGCTAAGTCAGGAGTGTCTTAGTCTACTCAAGAAAACTACAGATCACCATGCATGTGAGGCTAAATAAGAGTCCTTCACTTAAGCAGGTGACTGAGAACAGGCTCTTGTCACAAAGAACTCTCAGCCCCAAGGCATTTTTATAATAGATCCGTCCCCAGCAAGAATAAAGGAATCCCTTGATCTATCCAACAGTTTACAAGCATCATTTCAAAGAAGAAGATAGAATTTATTTGCTCTATCAAACAAGATATGGCTTTAGATGGGAGGTTTAGGTCAGAGAAACCTGACTTCTCAAGTTCAAGGATAGCCTGGGCTGTGTCATGAGTCTCTAGCCAGCCTTTGCTATATAAGGAGACTCTTTCTCCAATAACAACAAGAATGTAAATAAAGGTATAAATCTTTCAGCTTTTCCTTCAGTCCTAGGGCAAACACCAGCACTCTATCCACCTTCCGAATAAATCATGTCCTTCTCCTAAGAGGACAAATGCCTGCACTTCACCTCTCCAGAACTGTAAAACTTACCAGCAGTCCTGAGGCCTAATTACCAAAGAGTATAGGGTCTGGAAAAAGTCCAGGTAATACACTAAAGAAAAGCCAGCAACCCATGAAGGACTAAGATTAGATTAGGGTATCCAAATGGTCCAAATGACAGCACCCTAGAAATGAACAAGTTTAAAGCTATTTGGTAGTAAATAACTCAGGGCCAATGAGGTGGCATAGCAGATTGTGGCACTTGTTACCTGGGCTGACCACTTGAGCTCAATCCACAAGACCCATATGGAAGGAGAGAACAGACTCCCACAAGTTGTCCTCTGCCTTTACACTCAGTGGCATGGCTGCCTCCACAAACATACAAAACAAATAAAATAAACATACATTTTAATATAGTTTCAAATATGCTCATTCAAGGCATGGGTGGTTCAGGTGGTAGAATTCTCACCTGCCAAATATGCTCATTGATTTCTCATATTCTCAGCACAAAAAATTATGCCTTGCATGCACAGAGGAGCGGGGTGGGTCATGATGGCAGGATGATGGGCCACAGAAAAGGGGAAGGTGCAGAGGGCGTGTACAAGAAACATTGTGCACAGTGCCTACTGTGACTGCTGTGGCCTATGGAATCAACTGACTATATATGTGAAGAACAAAGACGCAATTTCATTTAGTACTCTCTGAACTTCCTAACATGAAAGGGAAGGTGTGCAAGCGTGTGTGTGTGTGTGTGTGTGTGTGTGTGTGTGTGTGTGTGTGTTTTATATCTTTCATATAGTGGAGGTTTGTTGACATACAAAGCATTTCACATACAGTGATTCAGCAAATAGTTCTACTAGTCAACTGTGGTCTTACTCCAGGGCATAGGCCCTCAGCTCTCCATCTCCCAATATACTTTTGACCCATAAGACAATCACAGACAGTTTTTCTGAATGATGCCCCAGGGTGGCGTTCACCAGCTGGGGCTGCTTAGGAATGAGGCAGAATCAGCTTGTTTAGGGACTCTTAACTGCAGAGTTCCTACCAATCTCTCTCTGAGGCTGAGTCCTACCTTTCTCTCCCGCCTGGAGTAGAAACCACCATGAATAATACAATGGCTGTGGGCAAAAGAAAGTGTCAAGAGCTGACTGTGATGGTGCTGTTTTCCAGCTGTACCCATCTACTTGACTCCATTGTTCAACCACTTGACTCATTGTTCATATTGCCCCTTGATGATGATGAAGTGTTATGCCAGCAAGTCGTTATGGGATGCTTATGATGTGCCTCACAGAACAGTCAAGACCAAAGCATTAGGGAGCAATAGGCTGATCTCATGTTTTAAACTAAATACAGCAAAGTATCTTGTGGTGGAACTGTCCAGCAGTGTACATATGCATAAGTAGTGTGCAAACCTCTGACCACACATTGGTTGGCATGACCTATATGCTTCTTGCTTGAACACTTTCCGTTCTATGAACAATGACTATTACCAGGGATCCCTTTTTTCCTCACTTGGATCTGAGATGACTAATACCAACTGCCTTCACTGGTTTATTTCTCCAGTGTCTTTCCTTCCCAAATGCTCACTAACTACAATGCAATGCATAGAAAAGGAACCCAGAGCCCTTAGGCTTTATGCATCTTACCTGGCTCTTCAACATTCTCATAATACAATGCCAGAAGTAGGTATGAACATATTCATACCAGTAAACTGTATTCCCATTCATATATGCATAATTATAAATTTCCCCATGCTTTCTCACATGTCTAAGGCTCTCCTATTGTCTTCTCTGTCTGAAGTCTAAAGCTTCTGCCCAGAAAATTTGGAATAGCACCCATCAGTGTTCCTACTATATAGCACTCAGCTGTCTATGTCACAGATGTTCTATAAATTTGTCTATAACTCAAAGAGAGAGAGAGAGAGAGAGAGAGAGAGAGAGAGAGAGAGAGACAATCACAGACAAAAACAAGCCGATAAATCAATGCCCTGCAACAGGTTTTCCTCCTGTGTTAGATTTTTCCCTGAATTAGGAAACTCCTGAAAACAACACTTTATATGACGATTCTTGGTTCAACTTTTGTTAAGTTAAACCAAAACAGAAAACTCCCACATTATCTCTCCCTGCTCCATAGACAGCCTCACTGCACCCTGGGGTTCAGAGGCCCACAGGATCATGACATAGCATCCACAATGCAGAACTATGCAAGGCTCCTTTTGTTGCTGCAATAAAACATTCTAACCAAAAGCAACTTGGGGGAAGAAATGGTTTATCTGGCTTCTACTTCAGGTCAGGGCAAGAACTTAAAGCAGACCATGTAGGAACTCTGCTGAAGACTGACTGGCTCCCTCAAAGGCTTGTGCTCAGCCATCTTTCTTATCCAACACCAGATCAGGATGGCAATGGTCCCATTCACACTGGGCTGGGTCCTCCTACATCAATTAATAATTAGAACAATCACACACACCACATGCTACAGGCTAATCAGATCTGCACAATTCCTCAGCTGAGTCTTCTATCCTAGGTTGACTCTAGGCTGTATCAAGTTGACAGTTAACGCTAACAGGAGAAGAATTAGGGTGCGGGATCTGCCACATAGCGGATGAACTCCAGTTGCCAATTCTCTCGTTCTTGATGTGCAGCACAAACACCTTTGGTCCTGACAGACAGTCTGGCATGCTACATTTAGGCTAACAGAGAGTAAGCAAAGGAACTGTGATTTAACGTTCTGTCTGCAGAGCCAGGCTTCTTAAGAAGCAGGATGCCATCGCCTCTCTGAACTCAGTGCCCTTACCCAATCACATCTGATAAAAGAATAAGCAGAGTTTTCAAAAACAATTTTTAATAATAAATTTATACTCAAATACATGCCACATCCATCACAGCCTTCTTTCCCTGGGAGGGAAAAATGATCCTTGCGTACAGGTAAGAGTGTGGCTCATTTCCAGAACACTGGTGTCCTGGATGGAGATGCAGAATGCAATCTGCAGAAGCATGTTGCCTAAGTCTCTCCCAGTCCTCATGATGACACAAGGATGACTGCATGAATCTACACCCAGAGGAGCCATGAAGGAGCCAGGGTCACACAAGCTGGTCCAAGTGAGACCTCCATTGTGGCACTCAGTGCTCACCAGGACTCTGAACTCAAATGCTGATAAGTGGCAGAGCACAGGTCTGAGTGACAGCCCAGCTCCAGCCCTGCCACCAATACATGCTAACTTTGAGCATGGGCAAGGTTCTTGACCTTTTAAGGATCCCAGTGTTTTTTAGTCTTGAGAAAGATAATATTGACCCTCAACAGACACTGTGATAGACATGAAGTAACAGCAGGATGTGTAAATCTCTCTCTTCTCTACCCAGTAAACAGCAGGTGGATGACCAAAACAAGTTTGTTTCAGTTTCACAATGAACCTGCTTCCTTGGTGTTCAAGGAGCTAATTGGAATAGTAGTTGACTAATTGTTTTAAACTCATCCATCATTAAAAATCAAGTTATCTAAACTTAAAAAAATTGTATTTTTTTTTTTTTTAAAAAAAGTGTTGTCAACTCTGGGCATTTCCTAGTTAGATGACACAGTGAACTTGGCTCATGAGATGCCAAGTGTCTGTTTCATCTGTCTAGTGGAAACTGCAGAGTGACAGGCATCAGTTACTCTATGCCCAGTGATGTCATGCCACAGCTTGGCATCAGCTGTGGTGGGAACATCTACATAGAAGTGGGTGTACAATGAATCAGATGTCATCTTTAAAGAGTCAGTCAGAGGATATGAGCGTGCCACCTGCAGGGTTTTTTTGCCTTTATGCCTCTTGGTCTAATATCTTTCATCTCTCCTTATATAGTTCACCTGCACACAATGTGGGCCTGCACCCCACACACAAAATTTAAAATAAAAATTAAAAAAAAATACCTAACGTTCTTCTATTTAACATTATTTTCTCCCTACTATGTCATTTCCAGTTCTGAAAATTTTTCCCATAGTTGATTCCAACCCACTCTTACTGCCCACTCACTTATTCATCTTACAAACATTTAAATAACTACTAGCCAAAGACTGCATTCAGAACTTGGGATTGACTGCCAGCAACACAGAGCAAGTTTCCACCCTCAAGATGCTCACAGTCAATCTAGACTAACTTCCCAGACCACACCGAAAGTCCCCAACCCATAGCCAAGACCATTGAGGGGAGGAAGGTTGTCCAAAGACCTGGTTCAGCACGGTAGCTCTGCAGTCTCTATCCGCTGCAGCATCAGGCAATGCATGACCCAAGAAAGGGATGGGGGGGAGGGGAAGGGCAGAACCCAGCCTCATACCTCATCAGAGACCACACTGCTCTCGGGGACGCGGGGAATCCACTACTCTTGGGTTCAGGTGGCAATGGTGAATGGCAGCCTCCCCAGGAGTCCTTGTGTGGGAAGCGCTGCTTTCTGTTCTCACGGTGGGGGTGGGCTTGCTGAGAGGATGGCTGGGGGCTCCCAGGCTGCCCCGAGTTGTGCTGACAGAGCGCCCCATTGCTCCTAAATCATTCACAGAATTGAGGAAAAAACAACAAGTCAGACAAAATGGCAAGACCGCAACAAGAAGCAACCATCCTTATCTTCCTAGCAGAGATCCCTGAAAGTATGGGGTCTCAAATTGCCAAGTCCCCATTTCTGCTATTTACAACTATCTATTTTCAAAAGCAGAACTGTGTTACAAGTTTTGCCTTTTCAGTTTACTTTCACTGACACATCTTCACTGCACAAGCTGCTAGGTTTCATGTATTCGCAAGTAAGTGCATGATGTATTTTAACCCTATTCCCCCAAACCCTCTAACCTTCCCTTTCCTGTCCATTTTCCTCCCCGTTATCCCCAGGACAGTCTCCCTTTAACATCTTAGATGTATATACACACATACACATATATGCAACTATATAACCCACAAATGAGAAGGAAAATGTGATAATTGTCTTTCTGACTGAATTTACCACATATGATGATCTCCAGTTACATCCATTTTCCTACAAATGATACCATGTCTTTCTTCTTTATAGCTGAACTCCATTGTATATAAATACCACATTGACTTTATAGAATCCTCTGCTGATAGACACCTAGGTTGATTCCATACCTAGCTGTTGCAACTCGTGCTATAATAAAGATTCATGTGCATGTCTCTGTGGGATGTTGACTTGGAGTCTTTCAGGTAAATATCCAGAAACACTGTAGCTGGGTTATATGGTAGATCTACCTTCGATTTTCTGAGTAACATCCATCCTGATTTCCACATGTCTGGATTAATTTGCTTTTCTACCAGAAGTGCACAAGTTCTCCCTTGGATCTACAGCTGTATCAGCAGTTGTCATTCTTTCCCCTTAATGACTACATGTAAAACTACAAAGAACTGTGGATTTGATTGGGGAAGAAAATTCTACACACTTGAGCTTCTGATACTCCCCAGTCAGTCTTAGCATCACAATCCACACAGCAAAGTAAGTGCACTTTTATAGCTTAAGAAGAAAATGGGGCACTCAGTAAGCTGTCTGTTTAACTGGAAAACTACATGACCTGTGAGTGAGTGTACACAGATGGTCAAGACTGGTTCCAGCCAACCTCCTAACGCTCTCTCAGGTCAGAGGACTAGAGGAAGCAGGCAGGCCTCAGGTTCACAGAGCTCACTCACGGGTAACAGCCATCAGAGCTTGGAAACTCAAAACAAGCTTCATAATACCATTTTCCTTGTGAATCAAGATCCCCTCAGCAGCACACAGCTCATACAAACTGCAGACTGGTAGTTAGTACAGCTGCTTTCCATTCCAGGTGTGAACTCTTAGAACCATGAAGCAGAATGAACCCTCCCTCCTTCAAGTTAATTTGTCAGGTTTACCATAAAAAGTAAAGTAACTAAGACCACAGCAAAGGTTGAAAATGACTTACAACTTGTCCTGCTTGTGGGAGGGGGAGAAGAAATCATAAACCAAGCACACTCCAAACACGGTGATGCCTGTCTCTTTCACCAGCATGGCACAGGTCCCCAGAAACAAACTGAGCAGCAGGAAGAAGGGAGAAGCCGTCCGGGGGAAGCACTGCCCTGCACAGCCCTGATCCAGACTCCTGCAAAGCAAGTTGGGAATTCCCTTATCAACACATGGGTTGCTATGGAAAGGTCCCTATTGGAGAGGTAGCTCATGTAGAACAAGGTGTTCTGAGCAAGGATTTCTCCAAGAGCATTCACCATGCAACTATTTAAAACTGTTAAGATGGAAGATGGCTGGAGAGATGGCGCAGTCCTGCTACTCTGCTGGAGGAAGGGAGTTTAGTTCCCAGAACCCACGTCAGAAAGCTCAGAGCCTCCTGTAACTGCAGCTCCAGTAAATCATGTACCTTCTTCAGAGTTCCTTGAGAACGCACACAAATGTGTGCATAGAAACTCAGAGAACACACATTTTTTTAAAAAAATCTTTTAAAATATTGGTTAAAGGGAAAAGAGTCCAAAAATATCAACTCAGAACTTAAATTACAGTATGCAAATTATGATACAATATGATTTGTAATGAATGAATGATAAAAGAAGTCATTTAAAACAGTTACATAAGGATAGATTTAGTAGATAGGAGGATGTTCAAGTGAATATGTCCAAGAAAATAACACACATTACTAACTCATATGCATGAAGTGGGAAGCCGGATTTCCTGGTACAACCCACAGATATACAGTTAGAAAATAGGACACCATGCTGCATAAATGGGAGAATAGCACGGTAGCAAGGACCAGGTAAATGAGAGATGTCAAGTGCTCATCACCACAACTAGATGGAAGGGTTTTTACTCCCTTCTATGCATAAGACAGAAAAGAGAGATGTAAATAGCATTCTCTCTATGATAGAACAATAGGTTTTGAACATTTTTCCTTTCTTTTGGCTAATCTGTTTTCTTGAATTTATTTTCTTTTTTTTCAAACTTTTTTTTAGATTTGTTTTTATTTTTATTCTTATTTATTTTAATTTTGTTTTGTTTTGTTTTTCGAGACAGAGTTTTTCTGTATAGCCCTGGCTGTCCTGGAACTCACTCGGTAGACCAGGCTGGCCTCAAACTCAGAAATCCACCTGCCTCTGCTTCCCAAGTGCTGGGATTAAAGGCATGAACCACCACTTCCCAGTTTGAATTTATTTTCAATGTACATGTTTTGGGCAACCTTTTAATT
>NW_022196903.1:142454674-142493372 GCF_008632895.1 Mastomys coucha
GAGGGACAGAGAGAAAAAGAGAGGGGGGAAAGAGAGAGAGAAAGAAAAAGGAAAAGAGAGAGGAAGAGAGAGAGAGAGAGAGAGAGAGAGAGAGAGAGAGAGAGGTTTTGCACACATGTGAATACAGTTGCCTATAGAGGCCACAAGAGGCCATGAGATCCCCTGAAGCAGGAATTACAGGCAGTTTAGAGCTACCCAATATGGGTTCTGGGAACCAAATCAGGTCCTTTGCCAGAGAAGTATATGTTCTTAACTACTGAACCATTTTTCAAGCCTGGGAATCCTTATTTTCTAATCACAGTTTCCTACAGAAATTTCAAGCTGTTTTCAGTGTTACTTCCCAAATAATAAAATGAAAGTATTCCAAGAAAACATCATTATTTATTCATGTAAGTGCACAGCCACTAAGCTCTCTCTCCCTTGAAGTGAGGGACAATATTCTTTCTATATTGTCCCTCCTATGTATTGCATCTCAGAACAATTAGAATTACATGCTAACTTGATAGGAGAATACACATTTTTCCATGGGCTTGGCCTAGAACTTAAATTTCCAAAGGTGAGCAGGGCACAGACAACCAACCCATGATGATCTGGCTCACAGCCACATAGATGGGAGCACATTTAGATACAACCAAACAGAGAATTTTAAATTAATCAATAGGTTAATTCTAGTCCAAAAAGGAATCATTAAATCTGGGCATATGTTTTGAAACTTCATAATAGTATGTGCACAATTATGAATGCAGTGGGCAGGATCAGGCTTGGGCCTGAAGATAAATACTGTCCTAATCTGGCTCCACCCTTTACTGTAACACCTCCTAGGCTTCCTGCATCCTACTCCAGATGAAAGGCCTCCACTGGACTGCACCAGGGTCCTCAGCCGTTGCCACACTGGCATTTCCCTGCCAGATGACTCTTTGTTGTAGGGCCTGTCCTGTATATTGCAGGGCATCCTGCAGGGGCATGTTTCCTCTCTATCTACTAGATGCCAGTGGAAAATGGAGGAACTGAGGAAGGTAGACCTTGCTTGGAGGAATTGGCACTAAGAGTGTGTCCTGGGAAGCCATCTCATGCTCTGGACCTAAAATCGCTCCCTTTCTCCCCTGCCTGCCATGAGGTTGAGTGTTCACTGCCACGTGTTCTTGCGCTCTGTCTGGATGCATGGGGCCAACCAACCATGACTAAAACTTTGAGCCAAAATAAAGAATTACTCCCTTAGGCCCTTCTCTCAGATATCTGGGCCATAGACAGAAGGGAAGTTGTTGCTAATTAAGTACCAAAGGTTTAGAACAGTGTTCTTAAGTAAGTGGCTTTTGTAAGTTATGGGTCAGTGAATTGATCCAAGTTTACAGATTCTCAGCCTGCATACCTCCACGACCTGCCTTCTTTAGGGAGACTCTCTGAGCCCTCTGTCCAAACTCACATTTTACTAATTCATTCTTCTCTCCATGGACATGTCACAGGTCTGTTGAAATGCCTTCCCTTTGAGGATAAAGATGAAATGTAGTAGAGGTTTCCTGTGTTTTGACAAAAGGATTCTAAAGTGCAGAGCAACAGTTAAGAAGTAATACTTCCTAATCAACCTTGTTATGTAGCTGTGAGTGGCTACTGTAAAACTAATAGAAAAAGGTAAGCAAAAAAAATGCAAGAGCTTGGATTCCCAGTGAGGCCATGTTAGTCAAGGTTAGGGAAATGCTCAGGAGGTAACATACCTGCTACACAAATCCCTAGCACACATTAAAAAAGAAAAAGGTGAACATCATGTCCATAATCCTGGGACTGGGTGAGCAGACACACACACATACACACACACACACACACACACACACACACACACACACACACGCACACATGCACACACATACACATGCATGCACGCACGCGCGCACATACACACACATGCACACATGCACATGAACACGCACACACATACACATGCATGCACGCACGCGCGCACATACACACACATGCACACACATGCACATGAACACACACGCACACACACGTGCACACACATATACACACATGCACATGCATGCATGCACACATGTGTGTGCACACACATACATGCACGTACACACACATGCACACACATACACACACGCGTGCACACACACATACGCACGCGCACACACACATACACGCACACACACATACACGCACACACATGCACATACACATATGCACGCACTAGCACACACACACACACATGATATTAAATGCTTCAGAATGGAGCTGGAAGTTGAAACTCAACTCTGGGTAAAAAGATATTTTTTATCCCTGATACCCACTGAGCATGTTACAGCCCAGAGCCTCTCTCTGGTCAAGCAGTGGGTTAGTGTACATGTGACAGTATGTGATCAAATCACAGAGAGGTTTACTTAGTCTCACTCACCTTTGGTAGGAAAGAAAGGCCAGCAGGAACAGGAGGCATGCTAGCACATCAGCTCTGCCCACGATGCCAGCCACCTGCAACACAATGAAAACTGTAAACCTTGGAAGATTATTATCACAGTATCTTGTGGAAGTACGTTTGATTTTAGGAAGAGCAAAGCTGAAAGCATATGGGTAGCAATCTATGGAGCAAACACCTCTCATTATTACATATGTTCCACATTTCTAGAAAGAGAGAAAGAGGAACGAGGGGCAGAATTTTCTTACTTAACCTTACTTCTAATTTCTCTTCCAGAGGATCAGTTCTCAGCATAAAAAATTTGTTCAGTTATCAACTTATTAAGGCAATCATTAAGGGTGGTGGGCATAGCTCAGGGGTAGAGTACTTGGCTAGACAATGGCCTGGGTCTGAGTCTCAATAAACTCTACCATGAAACACTGTGGTCATCTTTGGATAGAGGGGTAGTGATGAGTCACAGAGTATTTGCCAAGTGGAGGGAAAACAAAACCAGAGAGATCAATACTTTTAACAATGAGGGGACTTCTGGTTGCTAGAGTAAGTGTGTGTGTGTGTGTGTGTGTGTGTGTGTGTGTGTGTGTGTGTGTGTGTGTATGTGTGTGCACAGATGTGACATGTATACAGCCAATGCCCCATGGTCCTCTGACCCACCTCAGACAAATACTGACTCCCTGGAAAGGGGTCTGGCTCTAAGGCTGAGGCTTGGGGAGACTCAAGAGCAGCAGGGTCACCTTCTCATGTCAGAGCACAAATCATTCAAAAAAAAAAAAAGGTAATCAAAAGGAAAAAAAATCTAGCCGGGCAGTGGTGGCACACAGCTTTAATCCCAGCACTTGGGAGGCAGAGGCAGGTGAATTTCTGAGTTCGAGGCCAGCCTGGTCTACAGAGTGAGTTCCAGGACAACCAGGGCTACACAGAGAAACCCTGTCTTGAAAAACCAAAAAAAAGGAAAAAAATCTAAAGGAGCTCTCAGTGAACAAATCTGAGAAAACGTGAGTAAAATAAACAAGGAGCATAATACATTATAAACCACTAAAAACACAGAAAACCACAGTGTACATGGAGACACACGGGTGACAAAGGTTCCAAGTGCACAGACACAAACAGCAAACTAATGAGTGAATAAGGGAGACTCTGCTCTGCCGAGCTCTGTGTGTGGCTAGAGCAGTGAACACCCATCTGCTTCCAGAAGAGTAAAGGCCATACAGAGCAAGAAACCAGAAATATCAGTCAGGCTGGGAGTGCGGCTTGGAGAAAAGCACTCAGCCAGCAAGGCCAAGGCCCTGGCTTTAGTCCTCAGCACTACTGAATGAACAGAAGCAGAGAAAAACAGATGGTAAATCTAGGACATATACGGTATTTGAGATGCAAGGTGTCCTCGTTATTTCAAACCATTTCCTCACCAACTTAATTTTCAGAAAAATAAAAAAGAGTGAACACACTTTAGAGGTGTGTTAAGGCAGTACATCATGTCTACTAGGATCTCTCCTCACAAAGATGCCATGCAGGCCTGACCAAATCACATGTGTGAGAAAAATCAGACAAATTCAAGGTGAGACACAATCCATAAGAATGAGGACGTTAATATGTTAGTAAACATAAATACATATTTTAAATTATAGCATATCAGTATATATTAAGACCTTATTATATCTGTGTTATATCTTATTTTTATTTATCATGATTCCTAATTATGTTGCTACTTATAATTTATAATATATAATCATAAATTTATAGGCCTAGTATGTATATATCTGTGCATTATATATTGATATTAAATTTTATATATTTAAATTATATCTTATTTATTTAAATACAATATACATTATTTTTATTTTAAAGGCATAAATTTTAATGTACTATGACTCTAAGAAATATTTGTTATAATCATATAGTCTATATTCATATAACATTTATAAGTTACATTCAAATATATTCAAAACTTTATATTATATATATTTTAATATAAACTCCAAATCATATTGAAATATATACATCATATGACAGTAAAACAGTGTTCAGGACTAAAAGAGACAAAACCCAAACCATGAATAATGCTCTCTGTGTTGGGAAATACACAACTGAATTATTGATGTTTAAAGGAGCATGAATTATGCAACCTTCTCTAAATGCCTCAGAAAACAAACAATATTTTTATATAGAGGAAGAAGAGAGGAATGACAAAACAAAATCAGCCAAAGTTAAAACCAGCTAAGCCTTGATAAAGAACAGAGCCATAAAGGGTGAGCCTTAGGTTGGAAGTTAGCTTTACAAGTCCTGTACGGGAAGCTGCAATGAGCATGCAGCAACATCAGGAGGCTGCAATGGGTATGCAGCGACATACGGGGAGGTGAGGGATGGTTTGCAAACACTAATGCTACTCTGCTCCATAAGATGTGCATTTCTCTTTGTTTATGCTTGTTTTTTAAATCTAAGATATAAAATTGTAAAGGTAAAATAGAAACATGGTTTTAAATATTTGTGTTCATGCTGGTGAGATGGCTCAGTGGGTAAGAGCACTGACTGCTCTTCTGAAGGTCCTGAGCTCAGATCCCAGCAACCACATGGTGGCTCACAACCACCCGTAATGAGATCTGACGCCCTCTTCTGGTGCATCTGAAGACAGTTACAGTGAATTACACTGGAGCAAGTGGGGCTGGAGCGAGGTCCTGTGTTCAATTCCCAGCAGCCACACATATGATAGCTCACGGTCATCTGTACAGCTACAGTGTACTCATACACATAAAATAATAAATAAAATTTAAAAAAGTTTGTGTTCTAGTTTGCTTTCTATTGCTGTGACCAAAAGTGCCACAACCAAAAGAAATCTGAGGATGAAAGGGTTTATTTCACCTCACAGCATGTTCAAGGCAGCAACCTGCAGGCAGGCATTGAAATAGAAGCCGTGGAAAACACAGCTCCCCAAGACTTGTTCAGCCTACTTTCTTATACTACTAAGGACCAAGGTTAGCTGTCTACAGTAATTGTCTACCCATGGCTTGCCATAGGACCAGATGACTCTGGTAATTGTCTACCCATGGCTTGCCATAGGACCAGATGACTCTGGCTTGTGTGTTCCCCCTTCCTGAATGACTCTGGCTTGTGTGTAGTTGACAAAACTGAGCAGCACAACTTCCAAGGAAGAGATGGGCCAGGAGCTGTTTATGTGGGACATGAGTAAGGCTGATCATTCACACACGAAAACATTGTCACCCACATCAGAGAAGACCCAAGGGTCCATGGGTTCAGAGAATGTGAACCACCAACAAACCACATTATAAGCACACTGTACAGAGGCGGTAGTATCAGCATGAAAGAGGGCATCTGACTTCTGAAGTCCAGCTGAGTCCCTAGTTAGCTCATGTATTAACACCTGACTGAAGCTGACAATGAGGTGACATGAAGAGGCTGCAACAAGTAGGTTTTAGAGAAGGGCAGAACTCTTAACTCCAGCATAGCATTTTCTGAATGGCTAATAGAAGCTATCTTTTCACTTGAAAAGTTACCTGCATGGTATCTTTATTTAACTTTATTGGCTAGCTTAGTATGTCCATCAGTTACATAAAATCTATGTATATATAATGGACAGGTTATGTACTGGGGAAATTTCAAATCTATCCTATACCATGAGATGCCTGGATACAGACCAAGAACCACAAGGGCAGCACAGAGCTAAAAGCTGTGATCTGACATGGCTACTTGGACCGAATGCAGTGTTCACTAATTGGCTAATCTATAAGGAGCTTGAGAGCCATGTTAGGGAAGCTGCATGACTCCAGGGAGGCAGGCAATGACAGTGTACACCGAGGTACAAGGTCCCAGCTGAGTGATGACTGCACAAGTCACATGTGAAGTTCAGATGAGCTTAGTGACCACTGCTGTCTTGGAGCATTTAAGTCAGCACAAATTCAAGAAGGTTAAGAAGACAACCCACCTAGCCTGTCATGAAGTCCTGGGGCAAACCTAGAGGGATGCTCTTCCCAGAACAAATGATGTGGCCAACAGCAAAGCTTGCAAGTTGATTCTGGGTATAGCAAGGTGGAGTACAGCAGTCACAAGTTGGGCAGGCATAACTAGTGTCTATAAAGTGTCTTGAAACCCTGTTTCTCACTCTGAACCAATCTGGAAAGATCAAGACTATGACAGCTGAATGCACAAATGCATAAAGAATACACTAGCTGGGCATGCTGACTCATGCCTATCATCCTAGCACTGGAAGGCTGAAGAGGAATGTCATGAGTTCAAGACTTGCCTGGGCTATAGAGTAAGAACTCACCTCAACAATAACATCATAATGTAGAGTCTCATTGGCAGAAGTTAATAAAGAGTGTGACAGTGTTAGTGCTGATGTTAATAGGCTCCTCTCCAGGCCAAACCACAAAATACACAGTATATGCCTACTTTGTACCCCTGTTGAGCTGAGGTTTTTGGGCAAAGTGTCTGACATCTAAAACAAAGTGACCATCCCTATCCACTGCTTGGCTACAGCTATCATTTCTTGTGGCTCTGTTAGTCAATGTCATCATGTTGTTTCACTGTGGTCTTGTTCCAGTGAGTGTGAACTAGAAGGTACTGTGCCAACTGGAAAGCAATTGCCTGTCTCAAGGACTTTAACATCTGCTGGGGTCAGGAGAGGGTATTAAATAGGATACATGAAGCAATTGTTGCCAAAAAAGAGAAAGGATTTATTCTGGCTACTGGATCTAGGAAGTATCACAGAAAGGCTGGCTCTGAATCTGAGAGTTAAAGAAGAGGCAAAGAAGATTTCAGGAGCTTGAGACTGGGGGACATGAAGCAGGGCTGGGAAAGGCACTAACATGCATTCCTCTTGGAGGGTAGGAGAGTGTGCAGTGGTTCTGGAAGGGGGTGCAGTAGGAACAGGGCATGTGCTGTCAACAGCAAGAATGCTGAAGGACAACAAGCAGCAGAGATGGACGGTTAAGATGGGTTGCTGCAGTAACGGCAGCTGAACCCGACAGTATTCTGACATAAAAAAGCAACTGGGCAGCTCATGGTGAGTAGAAATGTATGCGCCTTTCTCAACCAAAGCTTCATTACCAGAGTGTTGTGTTAAAACACTGGAAAGTGCTAGTGAATATGACTGAATAGAATTTGAAACAGTCTCTCTGTCTCTGTCTCTGTCTCTGTCTCTGTCTCTCTCTCTCTGTATCTCTCTGTATCTTTCTTTGTCTCTCTCTATGTACCTCTCTCTATGTATATCTCTCTCTTTCCCCCTTTCTCTCTAGATTTTAGAATATCTTCATATGCAAGCAATGAGATGTCTTGAGGATGGGACCCAGGACTAAACACAAAATCCATCTATATTTCTATATACTTTGTACACTAAGTCTAAGGATGACCTTATACAGCATTTTTAGTGTCTCCACATTTCAACTGTGACCTGTCACATGAGGGCAGGCGAGGAATTTCCCGGTTGTGACATCATGTCAATATTCAAAGTGTCAGGCTTTGGAGAATTTGGAACTTGAGATTTCCAGGTTACAGGCATCGAGCTGCCATGGATATGTGGACCCGTCAGCCAGGATAACAAAACCACACACAGAAAATATCCATTAGAACTTCATTTGCCTTCAGGTTACATTGTGTTATTTTAGGAACGCTATTGACAGGGTTTGTATAAGTAGACTCTGTATAGAGTTACGAATATTTATTTTATCTGCAAGAATGAGCTCCATTAGCCTCAGATGTGGCCAGGAATGTGAATGGAACATGTGGGAACAGCCAGGAGCCAGACCGGCTGATTAGATCAGAGCCAATTTTCTCCTGAGTCCTCCTGTTCTGATTCTAGACATGTTGGCTTTAATCTTCCCACTCTGTGCCGGCTTCCTCTGCTCTCATTTTCAATCCTGCAAACTAGAGATAGCTGTGTTGACCAGATGTAAATACTCATAGGAGAATCACAATAATTTTCCTGATTTTGCTGTTTTTACATGATTCAAAATTCAGAAAAGCACAAAATTTCAAAGATGTACAACATTGGGAAACCTGCCCAAGAACCTCCAGGGCTTAAATGAGGTAGTCTGTCCCTCTTCATTCCCTGCCCAGCAGAATACCATCCCATTGTCACCATATGCATACTTTCAAATGCTTGCTGAAAAATATGACTAACTAAAGTGTCCTGTGTGCTTAAATGTGAATTAACTGTTATCTCCTCTGGGTCTTACTTTTACATCTATTTGCATGTCTAGTCTTGGGCTTTCTGTGAATATAAACTGTGGGAGGAATCCCTATGATCTCCCAGTACCTACAAGCCTGGACTCATTATCTATTTGCTAACTGCTTCACTTACAAAGTAAACCACATTGACATGCTGACACACAATCACATCAATGCATCTAAACCAAATTCCACCCAAATTTAAATTCTCCATCTTCCTGGAATAGCATAACATATGGTCCATGTATAGTCTTGTTTAGTGAAGATGAGAAATTTCCCAAGGCCCCCATGTCTTATTGTACATGTTTAATAATTTATCACTAATTGTCTGTGAAGTGCACTGCTTCTTCTGTCTCTCTGTCCTCCTCCCTAGAAACTCAAACTTCAGTCTATAATTAAATAGACTTCATTTTGCTCCATAGCATAAATGGTATGTTGGGTCAGCTCTCCTTGCCTGCTCTCCACAGCTCCTTCATCTTACAATTCAAGTACCTTCCCAAGATCCTTCTCCTGGCTCTTCAACACCTGTGCCTCTTTAATTGTGCTACTATGGATTTTTGTATTAGCACAAAACCCTTGGAAACCCCCTTTTTTAAAGGTCATTTTTACTAATAGGATTTTCTTTTCTTTCTTTCTTTTCCTCTTTAAAAGAATCTAACCTAACCTCGATCAGCTCCTGATCACACTGCCCAAGGTTGCCTTGCATACATACTCTCTCTCCTCAGCTGATGAATTAAAATTCTAACTGCACATTCAGTTGCTCTTTCCTGTAATAATTGTCCCCAAGTACAGTACAGCCCTTCAACTATAGTTTATAAATGTGTCAAAAATGTAAGATTATCCTAGCCTTCTATATGACCAACACTGCCAGGAACAGAAATCTTTGGCTATTTTCCTTCATAGTATGTACAAAAAGAGCATTAGAAAGTTAGGTATTTCTCATTTACTTAAGCCCATACATAAAACTTATCAGAACATTTGTAAATATTAAAAGAATCTACCCTTTCATACACCATAAATTGTGACATTTTAAAATTAGGCTGTATTGTACCAGAGGGAGCATGAGCTGCCCCATCTTCTGCCTAAATACAAGGGGGCTTTTAAATTATTTTCCTAAGTTTATTGAGACAGCATTTCACAAATCCAGACTGGCCTGAAACTCTGCACTACGTAGCCCAGGATGACCTTGAACTCCTGATCTTCCTGCCTCTACTTCACAAGGGCTGAGATCATTGACCATCACACCTGCAAAGAGAGAGCTCTTCTTTCCAGGAAAGCCTGTCCAGTCTTCTCTTCCCGAGAACTTTTATACTTCAGTGTTACTCACCCTCAGCATTTTCTCTTTTTTTTTTTTTTTTTTTTTTTTTTTTTTTTTGAGACAGGGTTTCTCTGTGTACTCCTGGCTGTCCTGGAACTCACTCTGGAGACCAGGCTGGCCTCGAACTCAGAAATCCACCTGCCTCTGCCTCCCAAGCGCTGGAATTAAAGGCGTGCGCCACCACCACCCGGCTAGCATTTTCTCTTGATGCATTGTATTGCTATGTTTAAATGTATTTTATTTATCATATTACCTCTTTATAATGAAAATGCATATGGATTCTTTTGGTGTGTACGTGTGTGTGTGTGTGTGTGTGTGTGTGTGTGTGTGTGTTGCAAAACATGGAACTCAGGACCTCATACACAGTGATCAATTATCCTACCACAGAGATATATCTATTGTCCTTAATTATTTTTTAAGTTTCTTGGGATAACTATAAATCTCTATATGCTATATTTCAGTTATGTATTAGTATTCTGTTTATAATTCACATCATGATGAAAGTGGAAAGAAGCTAAGCATTGAACATGAAGGTGTACACATTAGTAAGTGTGGCTGATTTGGGCATCTGTGACTGGTCTACCTTCTCTCAGAAGAGTAGGAGAATGTGCCCCAGAATTCTCAAGTCTGGCTTCCACCTTTTAGACTATTCCTCTGGATGAGAATGGAAGGATATGTATTACAGGCATGGCTAAATGCTTTGAACTCCAAAGTCAGGGCAACTACCACATAGGGATCTACTGTCTCAGATAATGTGTTATGGTCTGTAATTTAACAAATCAGCAAGGTTTGACTTTGATACAGACAGAAACAATGAACATCAGCCCTTACAGCAGTTGCCCACCAGTCTCTCCTCTCATTGTTACCATTTTATAGAAGTACAGAAAACGGCTTCACCAAGCCAGGCTGGAGGACTGTTACTTACACTTCAAACTCTTCCACTTATAGGAACTATGCTCAGTCTAACATAGAAAGAGTAAGGAAAATTATCTTAATGAGGTAACTGTTTATAAAGTGATTTTTATTCATCACTTTCCCCATATATAATGTATATGTATATTATATACTCACATATGAATACTAATACACATACACATATATGTATATACACATCCTATAGATGATGTGTGTGTGTATATATATATATACATATATACACATGTATATATATATATAGTCTCTCATGTATATATCATAAACACACATGCACACACACACTAACCCTCGGGCTTAGAGATTTAGAATTCTGTTCATGGAAAATATCCATCATATATCAAATTGGCAAGACTAATCCTTTCTCTGATATTAATTAATCAAATTAGACTTCTCATGCCAGTTCAAATAAACATTCTATAAGTCCCTACAGCCATTATTTCATTTCTGACTCAGAACTTCAAAACAGAGCACTCAGTACTTCTAACTCTGGGTCATAGTCTCCATCAAAAGAGGAAAACAGGCAGAGGTAGCTAGGAAGTCCTTCTCTCTGGCAATGATGCCTTAATTGACAGAGGCCTCGAAACACCAACACATCAACTGACCATTACAGAAGTCTCAGGGGTGTGAGCTGCTGGAACACAGTCAGATCACAATGTGTGAGCATTTCTTATCCGAATGAGAGAAGGGCAAAAGAGATCAGGCTCCAGAAGAGATCCAACATGGTATCTTCACTAAAAGGATGCTCTTTGCAAATCTTCAAGGAGGTGTCCAGGCACCCACAGAGGCTTTACCAACCATTCTTTGAAAACCATGGTGCCCATCACCCACTAGAAGGCTTCATTCTCTGAAAACCTTGGTGCCAATGCCCCCATCAGAAAGCTCTTACCTGCTCACAGCAACATATACAAAAGAAATCAACTACTTTTACTAAGATGTGGCACAGGGGCTTTGTGACACTATCTTGTGTGGGCATGATGGACCAAACCTTCAAAAAGGGTCACAGATCTAAACTAGCAAGACCTTTTGAACAAAGTCTTACCCACAGAAAACAACTAGACTTATCGAGTAAGTCACCAAGTCCATTTTGTAACTTAGAAGAATGTCATCAGTCTAGTTTTCTTGACCCTTCCCCTAGCACAAGCAGTTTCATACCATAAACACAGGCATGAAGCAGATCAGGGATAACAACATTACAGTAGGCATCCCTGCTATCTAAAAGCACACAGGATTTAATTTTTTTGCAAATAAAAAATCGAGAACGCTTTTTAGCCTCTGTGCAAAGAAGCAATTACATCCCAGGCAGAGCCAATCTGAACACTCCAAGAACACCACTGTTAAGTAGAAGGGGTACAGGATAAACCTACTCATGGCGTGGACCTAATGATCAGCCTGGCTGGTATATGTATGCAGATAGACGTTATTTTGGCTGTTAGCGGTCCTTATTTCCAGGTATCCTTTATACTCACCGCCTCAGTGTGGACCGGGTGCACTGCAAAGAGCAGAGCTGTGACGAACGCCAGCCCACGATTCTTGAAGACCGTTTTATCACAGGTATACATCAGCACAAGGGTCACCAGGCAGTGTAGAATGACATTGACCGCGTGGAAGTAGAAAGGATTCATGCCAGTCAGAAATATGTTTAGCCTGTTAAAAAGTAAAAATTAAAGATGGAGAGGTCTATACAAGCCATAATCATAGCATATGCACAAGTGATCCACCCAGCATTTAAGATGCATTATTTGATAATAGCTTCCGGTGACTTTCAACATTTTCATGCTGTGGACCTTTCAGCTTTTTCCTATCTCAGAACTGACTCATTTACAGAAATCAACACAGAAACAGATATGGTGCTATTTGGGGAAGCTGGACCTTTTAAAAGGCAGACAGATGGACATCACTCCCCTGTTCACAAAAAAAAAAAAAAAACAAAAACAACAAAAAAAAAACCCTTCCTGTCATTCTTGCTTTTACTTGTAACCCAGGAGAGGGTCCCAAGTGCTGGTATCAGAGCCATGGCCACTGGAAATGAACAGAAACCAGAAGACTGCAACTGTGCCTTTACCAGGACAAACCAGGCATGAACAAGAACGTGTGTTCTCAGCCACAGTACCACCAGGAGCCATGTCTCCAGATTCTACATCTGGAAGCTGCATCTATTGCCTCTCCATACGGGACTCGTTAGCAATGCTTGCTACCACAAGCTGCAGCTGAGACAACACTGTGAGCAAATTCACCATGAGGTTTTTGTATTTGTAGTGTTTTTGTTAATGCTTGTTTATTTTGTGTGTGCCTGTTTGGGGGAGAGGATGAAGTGGGGTCACAAGTGAATGCCACTGTATGCATGTGGAGGTGAGAGCATAACTTATGGGAGCTGGTTCTCTATTTCTACCACATGAGCCTCAAAGATCAAACTCAGGTCATCAGGCTTGGCAGCAAGCCTTAGTCTACTGAGCCATCTGGATGACCGGGGCTTGTTTTTATAATACAGGCCCCCACCTATCTAAGGATCTGATTGTTAACACTGTGGTAAGCCAATAAAAGAGAACCATAAACAGCAGGAAAGTCAGGTGCTCAACATCAAAAAATCAAAAACAAAAACCAAAACCTTCATGGCACCAAAATACAGAGCAGATCTATCTAAAGATTGCCGTTAATAACAGGATATAATGTCCCCAACTAAGTCTGTAGTGCGCAATGGTTCTTCCTGATGCTGTGACCCTTTAATACAGTTCCTCATGTTTTGGTGACACCTAAGCATAAAATTACTTTTGTTGCTACTTCATAACTGTAACTTTGCTACTGTTATGAGTTGTAATGCAAATAACTGTTTTCCATGGTCTTAGGTGAGCCCTGTGACAGGGCCCTTTGACCTTCAAAGGGATTGTGATCCATAGGTTGAGAATTGCTGTGGTAGAAAGAAAGATTCCCAAACAAAACCTCTTGCTGAGTATTCTGGCACAAACCTGTAACCCCAACACTAGGATGGTTACAGAAATAGGGCTACTGTGAATTTGAGACCAATATGGGCTACATAGTAAAGTCCTTTCTCAGAAATTTGGTCAAAAAACAATCACTCTTATCTAGGATGTCCTTGGGGCAGTATGTACACAGTAGTTGATGGCCCATAGCTACCTGGCTTTCAGTCCATCACACCAAAACAACAATCCTAGGTGTTTATCCTAGAGCTATTGACCTACCTTTCTTACAAAACCATCCTTTCCAAAACATCAACCAAGAATGTATGAGTCACCCTTAGAGGTAGCATATATGGGTTCTAAATAGGTAGTGTGATTTGTGCACAGCTTGGACCTTCAAAATTCTAAACATCTCAAGCTTCATTTGGGCACATGAGTCTAAACACCACAGATACAGTTTGTGGTGGTGTGAGAACTACCATCCCCATAGGCTCATCTATTTGAGCATGTGGTCCACAGATGGTGGCACTATTTGAGGAGGCCATGGTTAGGAAGCACAGCCTTGTGGAGGAAGTCCTTTACTTCCTGTTCTCCTCCTTTACTTCCTGTACGTAAATGAAATGTGACCAGCCACCTTCCTGTTCCGTCATCTTGCTGCACCATGCTTTCCCCGCCATTGTAGACTGTATTCCTCTGGAATTTAAACCAAAATAAGCTTTCTCTCGGGATTTCCCAGAGCAAAAAGGCTAGCAAGACTAGTCATAGTGGTGAGCTCTGAGTAAAGGTAGCAGAAGAATCCCTGAATATGTGCCATTGACATGGGCACTGCCATGCCAAGGACTCCAATGTCTCAGTCCCATGGGGATTGCACCAACAGAGACTAACTATGAGCCTACCCTTCTCCCACACTGGACCTAATAAGCATGCTGAGGTGTGGATGGCCAGGGGTTGTTGGTGCCCTCCATTCTAGTGAAGGCAGCACTATCTGATGCCAGCTTTCGTGTACCCACATTGGTGTGTCTGTCCCTTCTTTATTCCCTCAGTGCTTGTAGTCAGGGTTGTAGGACTGAAGCAGTGTGAATCATGTTATGTAGGTTAGATTGAGACGGGGCTCAGTCAATAATGTAGAAGAATGACTAAGAATGATTCTTAGCATCAATTTGAACTTCCACAAATACACACACACACACACACACACACACATATACACACACACACACACGCACATACACTTCCATACAGATGAAAGGGGGTGGGGAGAAAGTGTACTTGCTGGCTGAAAATCCTAATTCCAGAAACCTTCCACCAAAAAATAAAGATTTTTACATACATACAAACATGCCCACATGTATCTCGTAGTGTTATTTATAAAATAACAAGATCTAAAGGGGATAAAAAGAGAAAGACACATAAGTTAGAGACAAAATGTTAACATTTCCAAACATAACCTATCTGTGAGAACAGAGAAGAGAATCTCTGGCTCTGGAAGCCAATATGGGTGCACAGAAAAAAAAGGGGGTTATGTTTCATAATTTAATAGAAGAGGGGCTATGATCGATGTTCTGCATCTATGTTTTAACAGAGACATTTATCAAAATATCTTGAAGTCTGCCTGCATACATGACAGCCCAGGATGGATTTGCAACCTACATAGAGTGGGGACTAATACATCAATGTCCTTCTGGACTGAGACCTTCAGTGCCTGTCAGAGCGCCCTAGTGTTAGCTCTGCTTGCCTAATGTCATTACCAACAGCTCAAATGAAACTACAGAATCCACATTTACAAAGATTACAAAAATGTCTGTGCTGAGAGGAGAAAAATACACTGGAAGACTGACCGAGATCCAAAGTGGCCACGAGTGTCCCTGTCAACGCTATTCTGGGTACTAAAAACAACAAAATACTCGCATCCAGATGAGAACGATCATACGCATACTGTGGTCCAGAAGGGGTTGTTACCCTCACTTGAAAACGTTAATGCTCTTCAGCCACGGAAGCAGGACAAATCACCAACAGAGAGACAAGGAGCCACAGAACTCCAGTTTATCATGTCTTCATGTATTCAACAAGATTTGCTAGGTGTTAATCACACGAGGAAGTGCCCAGCGATACGAAGAAAAGACATGGTGTCTCCTCTTGAAGGATTCCCAGAACAGTGAGCTTAAGAAAGGAACATACCCAGATGGAGCAGCAGAGCTCCAGCAATGGAAGGACCTGGCAGGTCAGAGCTTTCGATGAAGGAAATGTTCTCCAGGTAGAGAAGAAGAGGCAAGACCCATGGTACTCATTGAGAAACAGCAAGGCTAAGAGAACATCTTAGACACTGGGGTCACTTGCACAAGGGAGCTCCAGGATGGAGGGTAGGGGGGCTCTCTGAGATGGAGTCTCAGGGAGGTGGTTTTGGGGACTTGGGGGACAGAAGTGATCAGAGAGGAGGGATATGATGTTTGTGGAGCTTACAGCTTTGCTCTCCAGTGTCTGGAGCAAGCCTCACTCATGGATGTCACACAGTAAATTCTGAAGTGGATGGCAGATGGACAGATGGATGAATAAATGAAGCACTGAGACAATGGGCTTACTCTAAGTCTATCTGAGGGGAAAGCAAGGTCTAACTACACCAGAAACAGACTCTCCCAGGCCAGGTTCACTCTAAATACAGTTTCATTTCACCTTTATACCTTTTAATATACTGTTTTAATATACTGTTATAATCTGCCAAAAAAATTTTAGAGCAGATGTCTGCATATAAATATTTCTAATTTATCTCAAAATATTAAAAGACTTGACAACTCCAGGTTGGCTGAGCTACAGGGGAACATTTAGGTACCTGTTTCATTAGGACAAATGTTCACAATTAGCCAGTCTCCACCAGTCTCTATTGAAAGCCTCTCATTTATCAGGGCACAGGATTTTTCTTGTAGTATAGAAGACAGTAGATTGTTTCTTGGGTCTCTATTTAGAATCACAAATGGGAAATAAAAATATAGGCATAATGACTATTGTTTGAAAACAAAGTGTATTCCTAGAGAAGAAGGTATAACCGTGTTCCTACAAATAAATGTAAAGTACTATATGCCAAAGAACATGAGCTCAGTCCCTCAGTTATGCAGTCAGCTGGCACCTCCAGCAGCTGAGATTTCAACCTGTAGAGGAATACCAAGAAGGTGTCAGCTCAAGTAGCATTGAAGTGTGATGATCTGTCTGGATCACCAACTCCATGGGATGTAGTGTCGCTTAGGAGACAGAACTATGACAGTCTCCTGAAAGGGTTAAGGGGAGACACCCATGCCCAAAGTGGGTGTCACTTGTCCAAAACAGTGAAGAAGACACAAAGAGATCCAAGAAGAATGAAGCACAGCCTGCCAGCCACTGCTTCTTCCTGAGTGTGTCCTTGGCTGACATCCTAGCTTCTTTGGCCTTCCAATGAGGATTTGGGGACTTTGTAAGCCTCATCACAGGATGGGGACTGCCCAGGCATCTAGCTGTGGGGACTGAGCAGTTACAGGGTTCTTAGCTTCTCCAGCATGTAGGTAGCCATTGTCGCCCAGCCCCTACCCTGTAACACAACCTGATAAGTCTCTTTATACCATGTATGCATTCTATGGGTTCAGGACCTTGAGAGAACTCCAATACATCTGGTCAACATTTAAAATGAGATACAAGTGCCCAGGTGACCCAAACTGCCCACAAGAGTCTGTTGACAGTTCCTTGACATCATCTAGCCGGAGCAGTGTCTCAGTATCCAGGTCATCCCGAGAGTACCTCCATGATGGCGCTCGACCACGTTTCTAAAACTCACTAATAATTATCTTCAGGAGTTATGAGCAGTTTTTCAGAGATTTAAGAAGCTAATTTCTCTCCATCACTGAAATCCACGGCATTCAGCTCACAATAAAAGAACTAAAAGAACTCTGTTGAATAAACAAATGAATTTAAATTCCGCTGGAAGTAGGAAAAGCCCATCTTTCCTTTTCAGCTCTAAGAATCTCTCATTTTATTTGGCTTAGGCTTTATTTCTCATTTAGAACTAGGACAAGCAGTAGAGTTTTTTTTTTCCTCAAATAACCTTAACAGGTATCTCTGACTGAAATCCCCCTTCCTCTTCTGAACCTCCTGTCTCCCTGTGAAGCTGACCAGGAGAGCAGGGTGTGAACCCAAAGCAATCAGACTGGTTTTTCTCCAGGACAGCCACATCAGATCCCAGGAAGAGTGAGGTTAAATAATCTGACATCAAAGGAGAGCAAAGGCAGAAGGGGGCCAGCTCTCCACCCCCTCCCTCTCACAGCCAGGAGCTTTGGGTAAACTCTCTTTCTGCATCCTTTAAAGAATATAGTCTGGTCAAAGGGGAGAAGAAAGGCAAAACTTAATCAGGATACATCCTAGAAAGAGAGACTTGTGCTGAGGGACATAGAGTCCATTCTCAGAGCCCCTGAACTTCAGTCTGAATGTTCCAAATCCATGAATGAGCCAAGTCTGGAAACTGGGTGGGAGGGGAGACTTTCCACAGTGGTAGCTCCAGTCTACTCCTGTGCCCTCCCCCACCTTACTCATACACATACATACTCACATACACACATACGTGCACACACATTCACACACTCACTCTCACACACGCAATCAGGCACACACACACACACTCACTCAGATGCATACTCCCACACATTTTCTTACACTAATAAACACACACATATACACAATCACACACATTTACACACTCACAATATACTCTCACACACATACACACAAACACACAGCATACTCTCTCACATACACATACACACACACATTTTCTCATACACATACACATTCTCACACACACTCACACATATACATATTCACACACACATTCTCTCACACACATACACACATGCACACACACACTCACACACATACACACACATTCTCACACACACATACTCACACATACATACACACACTCACATACACACACATACATACACACATATTCTCTCACACACATGCACACTTAGAGACACACATTCTCACACACACACACACACACACACCCCTGGGATTTCCCTAGTACATAGGTCAGGCATCATTCTAGATTACTCTCTCTACTTCACTCAGCTCCTTCAGCATGAGAGCCTGCCCACACCCATAAACTTGGTGTACTCCAAATCCTCTGGCATTAGATTTGTTTCTGCTGCCTATCATGAATGTTCCTATGTTTGGCATTCAAACTAATGTAACCAAGGATCCCTTCATTAACATCTGAAAGCCCCTCTCCATGGTAGCTCTTCCACCACCACGTGTAGATCACAGTCAGCTTGCAGAAAGGAACCAGCTCATAGCTTCTCCACTCTGTATTGTCCCATCAAGGGCATCACTCTAATGCCTCAGTGAAAACAAAGCTACCTGACTCTTCCCTCTCAGGAGAACAGTAGTGGAGCAGAGGTTAGGAGCACAGACAGCTGGGAATGCCTCAGATTTGAGCTACACTGTACCAAGGACAATGTGATATTTCTATCTTCCTAGACATAGGCCTCAGGGGGTATCAGTGGTCACCAAACTTCTTTGTGCGACCTTCACCTATGACTCCCTGTTCCCATCCCATCTTAAGATAGTTGAAAACATATCTGGGGTAAAGCCTGAGATCTGCACCCAGGCAGGGTATTAGCAGAGGTATGAGACATGGGTCTCAAAGTTTAACAGAATGCACACAAGGCCAGCTAGCTCAGCAGAAAAGTCAGTGTGCTCAGTGGAAAACATTCTAAAAAAACAAAAACAAAAACAAAAAAACTTAGCCAGGAAAAGAGGGGGGAAAATGTAGTCCCTTTATCATTTCTTTTGTGCATGTGCACATGTATGCAGACATTTGTGTGCATGTGCATTTGAAGAAGAACCTCTTCTGTCATTCCTCAGGTGCTATCCAACTTGATTTTGAGACAGATCACCAAATGGACTAAGCTTTCCAGTCAGCAAGCTTCAGTGATCTGCCTGTCTCTGTCTCCCCAGTACCAGGTTAATAAGCATAGTATTGTTACTGTGCCTGGCCTTTTAAAAAAAAAAAAAAGGGCTCTGGATGATTGAACTCAGGTCCTCATGCTTGCAAGACAAGCATTCCATCTTCTGAGCTACCACCCCAACTCTTTTGTCATTTCTGATATCTTTCCTGGGTGTGCACAGCTCAGCATGACCCATTGAACACACCCATCTGCCTCTGGCATTCCCCACCTCCAGCTGTCCAGTGGCTCTCAAATGCTTGAGAATGGTTTCCATGGTCATCTTAGATCATTCAATCAATAGATAACATCTGGTTCAGTTTATTTCCCTGTAAGGCAAATCCCATAGGCCATCAATCATTCTAGATCTCTTCCGCATTACCTCTAGTTCTAGAGACAAATCAACAAATCACTACTTCATCTGAAGGAACAACTTCAGCAACTGAACGGACGGAGCTCAGTCCTCTCATCTTCACTATAAGAAAGCTACTCCTGGGAAAGGTGCCAACCACCATTACTGTCTCCTTGGCACTCCAAGTAATGATAGACTAAAGGGAAGGACATTAGAGGAAAGGACAATGTGTGTGTGTGTGTGTGTGTGTGTGTGTGTGAGAGAGAGAGAGAGAGAGAGAGAGAGAGAGAGAGAGAGAGAGAGAGAGAGAGAGAGAACTGGTGACCACACAGGCAAGAGAACACGTTCAGAAAACTTGTCAAGAGAAACTCAGCAAGTAACTAGAACTCAATGCCACATACCTTCATTACAGTAGTAACTGAGCTTTTAATTTTGCCGCATATCTTTGTTACAGTTGTAACTGAGCTGTTAATTTTGCATTTACTTTCTTTGGAAACAGTGTGTTTTCTAGCACACCCGAACACACTGCAATTCTAACAGGGTCTATCCACAGTTAACAAATAACCTAGGCTAGGCAGAGTCCTGCTGGGACTTCTGACTCAAATATCTGAGCTGGAGGGTTTATCCCCAAAGCACATAAACTTTGACCAGCTGGCTATAAAATGGATGCTTCCCCCATCTCTCTCCAATACTCTAGAATACCTTGCATTTAAGGATTTTTAAGGAAGTTGCTATCCTATAGGAGTTTGATAAAACAAAACTCAGGACCAAGGGAAGCTAGCCTTGCCTGGCAGGAGGCCTGCAGAGTCCTAAATACACATTTGCCAGGCCTTGAGATGCACCTGGCTCAGGGCACTAGGGTGGCAAAATCTACCAGGGAAGTGTTAGAAATATCGGGGCTCAGGGTTTTACTAGGGCTTCATTATTTGGTCCATTTGATTGACACAGAACTGAATCATTCTGAAGTTCCTTCCCCCTCTTCAAGTGAAAGACAGAGCTGATATTATACAGCTGAAAGCCCAGCTTCCTAATCATTACATTTTTAGCACCACCAGCTCCATCTGTAGCATCTGTACATTGAGTCACCTGCTCCTCAGGTGTGGTGAACCCATTAGTCCACCATGACTATGAAATTCCTCACACTGAGAAATTCCAAGAAGGTTTCTCTGAAGTAACCCAAGCCAAAAACCAGACCAAATCTAGATGGCTGTATCGGAGCAAAGGAAGTCATAGCCTGGGCTAAAGTGAAGGAGGATATAGTCCAGGCTAGTACATTTGACAAGACTTTGAGGTCCCAATGTTTCCATATGGTTACTTTGTAGAAAGCAGGACGTTGGCATGAATGGATCTTAATCACCCAAAAAGAAGAAGGGGATGGAACCTCATTCTGGATTTTCCCCCCAGCCTTGAACTTGTGACATGCATTCTGCAGCTATTCATGCTTCAGTACTATCCTGGGGGAAAGGGTAAATGGTGCCAGACTAAAGATGGCCATTCTCTTCACATTCTAACTGGGAGACACAATCCTCCTTTGATCTGTTGTACACAGGACCTTCAGGGATCCTCTGCAATATCCAAGGAAATCCTCTTCTTCCTCCACTTTCCTCTTTGAGAGAGCAAGGGAAAAGGTAAATTAAGACAGAAAACTGGGCTAGAGAGAGGACTCGGTGGTTAAGAGCACTCACTGCTTTTCCAGAGGACCTGAGTTTGGTTCCCATCAGGCAGCTCCAAGGAGATCTGACAACCCTACAGGCTCTGCACTCTAGTATATATGCACACCGACAGACAGAGACAGACAGACAGACAGACACACACACACACAATTTTTTTAAAGACAGAAACCAAGCAGGCTTCTCATGTAGAGCACAGCCCCACCTTTAATTTTTCAGCTCTGCAAGTCAAGCAAAGCTCTACATGTTATAGACAGTTCTCAGAACACTGAAACCAGGAACAAAAATGATGTCAGCAGTGGGGATGTGAAGGGTTTAGATAAGGGCAGTCTTTCAAAAGGTGGATCAAACCAAAGGTATCATGGGGGAGGAAGGATGAATGGTGAATGAGAAGTGTTCATTCCATGAGGGCTCTGACCTAAGCAGGGACTGCCCAGTGTTGGACTAGTAATTTGCTAGTGTTATAGGGAGGTGGAGTCTAGCTGGAGAAATAGATCACAGGGCAGGGGGTTCTTGGGGCCTGCATGTGGCCCCGTGCTCCTCTCTGTCTCATGCTATGCTTCCTGCTGCATGAGGTAGCAACTCCGCTGTTATATCCTTCTGCCATGATGATGCTCTGCTTTACCTAGGCCCAGAAACCAGGGAGCCAGGCAATCATACACTAGAACTGTGAGCTAAAATATAACCTCCCTCCCTCTCTCTTCCCTCCCTGCCTCCCTCCTTTTCTTCCTTCCTTAAACTAATTTTACATATTCTGTCACAGTGCTGAAAAGGTGACTAACAGACCAGCAAAAGAAAGTGAAAGTGAAACAAATGGGGAGCTTGTGCAGATCAGGAATCCTGGGCATGCCTCTATGACAAGGTGGTGTCTGAGAAGACCTGAAGGCATGGAGAAAGCTGGCCCTGCCCAGCTTTCTAGAAGGACTTTCTAGAAGAAGATAGCCCAGTGTAGAGGCCCTCAGCAGCAGTCTGCTCTGTGAAGGAGCAAGGGCTCCAGGGTGCTGGGTGGAGTCCATGACTTTGCAGGCAGAAGCCACGTCTTATCAGTGAGAGAGACACACTACCATTCCTTTGGCATGAGCAAACATTCCTGAGTCCTCATAAAGAGGAATGACTACACTCAAATCTGGAAAAAATAAGAGTGTGGCTGCAAAGGAAAATAGAAGGATATTTGTTGATAAAAACAGACTGCTTTTAAAGGCATTCCCTGATTTCCTTTGGGGACAAACGTTAAAACCCCCACAATCTAGTACTGTTCCTAGCTTCCTATACAACCAGACTGAGGTCTCAACTTAACCCTGAGACATGATCACAGTCTCTACCTCCAGAGATTTTTTGTAGTATAGAAATTTCAAAGTTTGGGGGTTTATTTATTTATTTATTTATTTTTATCGGTTCTTTATGTATTTCACATCATGCACCTCGATCCCACTCACCTCCCTGTCCCTTCATACTCGCCCTCTACCCTTGCATCCTCTCCTTCAAAAAAAAAAACAAAAACAAAAACAAAAACTTCTTGGGTGTGCCATAATGTGTGCCATAATGTGTGACAATGTGTCCCAGAATACCTTTTGTCAATACATCTTCACTTGCAAATGTTCATTACAATGAGCCATGGGTCTGGTTCGAGGCCTCTGGCTCCTGCTACACCATCAATACTGGATTCTCACTAGGACTCCTCTAAGATATCTAAGACTGTTGCTGTCTTGTGTCATGGAGCTGCTAGAGCTTTGGATCTGCAGGACCAGGTCTTTTACATGCTTTAGCCCTTAATAGAAGGGGTAGGCCAGCTCAAAGCCCTGGATTTGGGGCTAGGTGGTAGCTGAGTTGGTTAGCCCACCAGCTCTCCTGCACCCACACCACCAGGGTGAGCTCTCCAGCACTGCCCTGGCTAGCTTACCCAATGCCACAGCTGGCCAGGGGTAGAACCAGCTCTCCTGCTCTCATGCCACAGGGGCAAGCTCACCCAAGCCCACTTCAACAGGGTCAACTCTACTGTGCAGCCCAGGCAAGGTACAGGGCCTGCTCTCCCAAGTACTGCAGACAGAGGGGCTGGACCAGCTCTTCCACTCTCATGACTTCAGGGCAGGGTGTTTTTGTTTGTTTGTTCTCTAAAGTAATTTCCCTCCTGCCCCCCTAGAGTTTTTACTGCCTACAATTCCCTTTTTACTTGCCTGTGTCTCTATCACAGAATACCCTGGGTACCTTAATCAAACATCTCAGGCCATCTTCATTTACTGTCTAGAATAGGACAGACAGCAGTTGTCACCCTTGCAGAGACAGACTGCCTGACAATGAGACCTCAAAGAGGAGGAGTAGACACAAGATGAACATTTCTCGGTTCATGGGTGTAGGTGATGATAACTAATGCTTGCACATTCTTAGAGTTGGCAGAATGCTATGGCTACAAGATGCAAACTACTGGTAAAAATATGTCATTATCAAGCATTAAAGCATTGCAGGTCCCCACAGCATACATATTAACATATTCTATTTTTTAGCTCTGACATTTAAACCACCCACTTCACTCTTATGATTTATGTTAGTATCAGGAGTGTTCAGTAAAACTTTATAGCAAACAATGATCTAATAGCCTAAACATGGAAAGAAAAACCATGAGTTTAAGGTCCTGTAATTAGCCTTAGGTTCCCCATCTTCAATGCCAAAGACTACAGGTTCTTCAGGCAGGTTCCACTCACTGACTGAATGGAAATTTCCATAGGAACTTCTTCCCAAGAGGATAAAATGAAAACGCTAAGTACCTTTTAAATCAATCAAATCAATTTTCAAGGGGCATTACGGGGACTATGGCCTTCAATTCTGTCAGTTCAGTATCTACAGAGAAGCTTAATGCATCTCTCCTGATTTCAGAGGTAGTGACCAGGGTGGGGAATGACATTATGTCCTTCACAGGAAAATGGATGCAACTGCAGACCAGAAAAGTCAACTATCAGATGTTTTCTCTCACAGGTGGAACTTGGAGTTTATAGAGATATATAATACACACACACACACACACACACACACACACACACACACACACACACACGGCATGCAGGTTGAGCCTGGAGAAGAGGTAAAGGACTAACTAGAGGGGCAGCTAGGACAAAGGGGAGGATATGGGCTGGATACAGTGTCAACACAGAATACACTTGAGTGAAAACAGTCTGTGTGAAGACCCTGACCTTGGTTATGTACACTGAATAAACACCAATAAAAAAGAAATTAAGGATAAAAACAGAAGCAAAATCAAAAGAGTGTGAGGTCTGTAGAGTAAGAGAAGCATGCTTTGTTTCTCCTTTACTTCCATCTAAAATATTCCTACATGTCCTTGCTCACGAGCATTTGAGAAGACCGGGCATGAGGGCTGATGAGCTAGCACCACAGATACCACGTCTCTCACGGCTCTGAGGCTCCATCTTGACAAGGAGAACCTGTGGAAGGCCTGACTCTTCCATTCTTGCTGCCCACACCTGCACTGGCATCTTCAACAAATGAGGAGGAGCTGAGGGAGTCTGCAGGCCAGTAACCTGAGCTACTGATGTCACCACCAGGAGTAGTCAGCACTTCCTGTTCAATCTGCAAGAGACCCCATAGCCTGAAAACCTGCACTAACCTTCTCAGTCTGATTATGGCCACTCCACTCTCACATCCAGACCCCTCAGAAATGTCTCCTGGGGCCAGCCCTAATACAGAGCCACCCTGGAAAGGGGGTTCTAGAAATAGTCTCAATATAGGTAGCTAAAGTGACAAAGTGCAATCCTGTTACACCTTGTTTCCCTGCTCTGATCCTTGAAACTATTATGATCTGGTAAACTTTTCCTCAGTCAACTTAACCCTTTATGTGAGAAACATGATCAGGGTGTTTATTAAACAGGTTCAGCTGTTATTCTTTCTACAGAGCATTTGTTCAGACAAAAGAATTATGTTACTTGATTATGTTTGTTCTTTTTTAAAAAGGTTTATTAGTTTATTTTATTTATATGAGTACACTGTAGCTATCTTCAGAGACACCAGAAGAGGGCATCAGGTCTCATTACAGATGGTTGTGAGCCACTATGTGGTAGCTGGGGAATTGAATTCAGGACCTCTAGAAGAGCAGTCAGTGCTCTTGACCGCTGAGCCATCTCTCCAGCCCAGTTGTGTTTGTTCTTAAGGGAGTTACCATCTCCATGCAGTAGAGACACAATGTCTCGAGGATAGGAGCTTACTTTTTCTAAAGGAAGAAAAGGCTTTACGTTTTGATTTGGGGTTCTATGAGAACAAAAATGTAAGGGACAAAAATGAGAGAAAATGGATAAACTACGGGACATCTACAGAGTAGAATACCACTCAGAAGTGTAAAGGAATTAACTCTTCATTGCACACAAACATCTGAATAAAGCTCCAGAGAAATGCTGAGAGAGAGAGAGAGAGAGAGAGAGAGAGAGAGAGAGAGAGAAGGAGGCAGGCAAAGACAGAGAGACAGAGACAGAGGAGGAGCAATCTCAATAAAGTACATGTTAAGCAATTTTGATATATAACATTGAAATGATAAAACTATAGAGGTAGAGAATTAGTGGTCATCACGGGTCAAGTGGGAGTTTTACTGATTAGGTGTTAGATCTTAGGTTCATTGCCACGCTGAAGAAGTATAGGGTCCACAAGATGGAAGTGTTTTAGGCATTGTGACTGTAGTAGAATCTCAGAAATTAATTCCTGCCATAAAACTGCAGAAAACTAAATATACACCAAAATAAGTAAAATACACATTCAAAAGCTGATCAGAGTTAGAGGGTGGGGTATCTCATAGATTATATCAATGTGAATTTCCTAGCACCCAGCAAACAGCCACAATAGGCTGAACATTCCCACATCAATCACTGATTAAGGAAATGCCCTTCAGGCTGGCCTACAGCCTGGTATTATGGAGGCCTTTTTCTCAATTGAAGTTTATCTCCCTCACAGTGACTCTAACTTGTTTCAAGTTGACATAAAAACCAGCCAGGACAGTAGGCCAATGCTTGATTCATACCAAGGTTCAAATTATGTAGATCTAACTAGGCATGGTAGCTCACTGAATGTGTAATCTCAGCACTTAGGAGGCTGAGGCAGGATTATGATCAGTAAAAAGCTAGCCTGGACTTCATGGTAAATCCCAAGCCAGCCTGAGCTATGGAGTGAGAGCATATCTCAAAAAACAAACAACAACAAAAGGGAAAGAGAGAGAAAGAAAGAGAGAGAGAGAGAGAGAGAGAGAGAGAGAAAGAGAGAGAGAAGGAAAAAGAATAAAACTATTAAAAGTGTCTGAAGTCTTCAAGGACCTTGAACTTCTTGCTGCTGCACTAGAACATGGGGCACACCTCACTTACACACTCTAACTGAAAGTGACCAAAAGAGCAGAGGGGACTGCATTGCCTTCTCTTCCAGATGAGGTAACTATTCCAAGTCACACCCTGTGCTCTCTAGATCACAATTCAATTGGCCCACTAAAAAAAAAAAAAAAAAAAAAAAAAAAAGACAGAGAAATTTCTCTGTGTCTCTATTTGCTTCCAATTGCTGTGATAAACACAACACACACACACACACACACACACACACAATCTATCTAGGGAGAAAACGGTTTATTTACCTTACATGTCTGGACCACAGTCCCATCATTTAGGGAAGTCAAGGCAGGAACCAACATGGAGGAACATGCTTACTGGCTTGCTCAGCCCGGAATGACACTACCCATAGTGAGCTGGGCCCTCCCACATCAGTCATTAATCAAGAAAATACACACACAGGCTTACCTACAGACCAATCTGACCAATCTGACGGGAGCATCATTTTCTCAACTGAGTTTCTCTCTTCCTAGATGACCCTAGCCTGTGACAAGTTGGAAAAGAAAGAAAGAAAGAAAGAAAGAAAAACAGAAAGAAAGGGAGAAAGAAACAAACAAACCAGCCAAACAACCAAATAACAGCAAAACCCCAAAACCAAAGAGTATCAGTCTTAGACAACTGCACCAAGAGAATGAGGTTGCATATCCTTCCTTTCCCCTATTCTGCCAGCCCAGTTCATCCCCCACCCGCTTCACTATCTCCACCCCCCTCCCCAGGGTGGGGGTGGGGGCAATGAAGTCAAGCTAGTGATAAAAGGTGGAGCTGCTACAGAGCCCTTCCTCTGCCTTGGCAGAGTTCCTATTAGGAACTATTAAAAACACTTGGACAGCCAGCACCTTACACTTATGTCCGTCCTCCAGCAAGCATTCAACCCTGGAGCTTTAAATGGAAATTGTTTAGGCCAGGGACCAGGGCAAGCTCCAGGGCTGTAAAAAGTCCGCATACGAGTGCAGTGAGCTTATACACCTTCAACAGCCTCACCCAGTCCATGAAAACGTCTGTTGTCCATCCAGTGTTAAAAAGAAGCGTCCCTAGTTTTATGATTTAAAAAAAAAAAGCACTTGGGAAATTTAAAGGGAGGTAAAACTCTGCAGCTAAGGCTATCTTTGGATGAAAACTAACACAACTTTCCAAAGATAAATGTTTATAAAGCATCTCCTTGGGAGTCAGACTGTTATTTTCTCGCCCTCTTTAAAACATTTGTTTATTTGATAGCCAACTGTAGGTTTCCTTTTTCTCTCCAAAGCCCTGGGCCTGAAGGCTCACGCTAACTGTTATTTTGCCAGCTGTCCCCAGAGATCAGTGCCATAAACTATGGCTCCTATGACAAAGATCTGAAAACTAGTTAATACGGAGCTAATCCCCTGTGGGCTGCTGTGTCCTGCACGCACGCCAGCTCAAACGCGGAGCCAAGTTGCACTGAATGGAGCTCAGCTGTTAGGTTCCAACTAGTCCTTTCCCCCAGGATTCAAGCAGATACACCACCCTACAAATGCGTACTCTCGGTCCGGATCCATTACTTCACACCAGAAATGCTGAGTCATGGTTCCGGAGCTGGGGAAGGGGCTCTCTGCTCCCCTCCACCTTGCGCGTTCTCAGTGTGGGTCCCGGAGGCTGGGTGCAGCACCTCACCTAGGATACAGAGGCTCGGGCTGGAGACGCTCCGGTTAGGGAGGCTATAGGCGACCCAGTACTCAGAGCCGGTGCTCAGAGTAGGGTGCCTGACCCCTCTTCCCAGCTCCTGCCCGGAACAACTACAGCCTAGCAGCTCCAGGAGCATCTTAGGTCACCTGATCCGGTCCCCTTTACTCCTCATCTGCCCAGCAGTACAACCTCCCTGGAGAAGCTTGACAACTTGGAGCATCGCCACCCTCTGGAACCCGCTAATCGCGGGTAGGAAAAGCTCCAGTGAGAAGTCACGTCTGCCATCCCTGAAGCCCCGGGAACGTAGCAGGGAGAACTCGGTCCCAACTCCGCAGCCAGGAAGCGCGGGAGAACCTAGGTTTAGCTGGGAGGACACGGGACAGAGCAGAGATCTCCCTGAGTAGCGCGGAGAGAACCCGAAACAGCCAGAAGAAAACGATGTGTAGTGCTGCAGGAGCAGAGGCAGAACCTGAAGCTGTCCCAGTTAAGGACCAGAGCAGAGCCAGGTGGATTCAGGACTGAGCCTGGAGCAATGGGATCAGAGTCCGGGAGAGCTCAGCCAGAGCGACGAGGTCTCTGGGCAAAGCGGAGAGAACCTCGTTCAGAGAAAATCTGGGGCTGCGCTGCTAAAGTCGGGAGGGCCTGGGACAGACCCTGGAGGACCCAGAGCCTAGTAGAGAACACTTAAGATCGAATCAGGGGCGCCAAGCATAGAGCCCAGAGGACTTGGGGCAGAGACTGGAGAATGGAGCAGGACAGAGGAGCAAGCGTAGAACCTAGATGACCAGGCTGAGCAGCCAGAACACGAGATAAATCCAGGAGGATCTGGCTGATGACTAGAAGACCAGGGGTAAAACCAGGAGAACATAGCTGAAAGGGGAGAACAACCTAGAGGAGGTATTGAGGGACCTGTCAGAAGTGCCCCCGCAGTGCCATCCCTTCTTCGGGGACAGGTGTCTAGACCCCAGGACGCACAGGCTCACCTGAAGGACAGCACGCACAGTGGCCGATAGGACTTGTGGCTGGTGCTGTCCGCCAGGCCCTTGCCCCAGAAGTCGTTAGCGAAGATGGCCCAGCGCAGCGGGGCCCCGGGCCGCACGTCGGGGTTGTTCACGATCGCCCACACATCGTCGTGCACAAACTCTCCCCGCAGCGAGCGGCCGTAGCAAAGGCAGCTGGCCCCAGCCAACAGCGCCACGGCCCCAGCTGGAACCAGCCCGCAGCGCGGGCGCCGCGAGGGCGCGCGCTCCCCGCCGCCGCGGTCCCCGCGGGTCACCAGCATTGCACCGCCCGCACAGCCGCTCCCGCGCGGCGCGCATCCTCCCCGGCCGGGACCCGGGCGCGCGGCGGCCTGCTTGACTCCGGCATCGCGCGCCCACTGTCCCCGCCCGGGCGCCTGGTGCTCTGCCGCCGCTGTGGCCCAGCTGCAAATAAACAGCGATCCCCCCGCCTCCCCGGGCCATCGCCGCCGCCTCCGCCCACTCTGCGCATGCCCGCTTGCGCGCCTCCGCCTCCCGGATCCTGGGACCTGAGGTCTCCAACACCTGGCCTCTACCCGCTGGTGCTGCGTCCGAGACGGCTAGAGCGCGCAGGTGGAGCGGTTCGCTATAGCGCTTGAGGGTGACACGCGGCCACCCAGGGTCCCACCGGGTACGCCCAGCTGCTTTTCCAGACCTGTCCCCAGCCCGTCTCAGCTGCGGAGGGACAGGTCTCCGCCGCCTCCCCGCCGTGAGTCGGCAGGCCTGTCAAGTACTCAGTCTGCACCCGGACACCTCTCTCCCTGGAGGTTTGAGCGATTGGAAACAAGCAGGACCGACAGGGAACAAGCTCCAGCGCCCGCAGGTTTTGAAGTCTTCCTTCGTGCTAGTCCCAGTTCTAGGAACGCAACGCGCGCAGCAGTCCCTTTCCCAAAGCCCAGGGGTGCATCCCTGGCTGTGGACTGCCTCCTTGCCGGTTTCTCTGTTTCTGCTGCTGCTTATTATAAGCCCCGGGTTTGATTTTTTTTTTTTTCTTTTTCCGTACGGGAAGCTCTTCCTTTTGTTTTTCCCTTAAATTCTTAAGCAATGAGGGAGGCGCTGAGAACATTACTTCTGTCTGCCTTTCTTTTGGTTTTGGTTTTGAGACACTGTCTTAGGCTGTCATTCAGGCAGTCCTGGCACTGGCTACAGAAGCCAGGCTGACCTCGAATCCTAATATCCCAGCCTCAGCCACCCAGGCCCAGCTACTTTACCTGCTGTCTTACTGGATGGATCTCTTGGGTATAATTATTGTCTCCTGGGTAGCATGAGAGACTGCCTTGACCCTTAAATACAAATTAAAACTATGGACTGCCTTGGCATTGCCTCTGGCTCAGAAACTTCCTGTCTTTCTCAAAACTGTTCTACTTTTGAATGCCAATCACAATAAATAAATGAGGTATTCCAGAAAAACACTGACTTCCCCTAGTATTGAAAAGCCCCATTGGTTCTTTCAGGCCACTTGTAAATGGACATAGCTTTATTACTGAAGTTAACTGAGACTCCGTACATCCAGACCCCAAACATCAAAATAAAGTCATCATTAAAACAAACAAAACCCAAACAACATCAAGCTTTTGACTAGAAAGAAAATAAACTTGAAAAGGAAAGTAGAATTTGTTCTTTGAGCCCAAGGCTCCTTAAGTTTTAGCACCAGAGCATTTAATGCAGTAATTCCTAAATTAACAGGGACATAGTCCAAGATAGGGTCCATTCTTGCCTCTTTTGATGTTTTGCTTATTGTTGTTTTTTCTTGATGAATCAAAATTGGTGAGAGAGGGGCAAAGCTGAACTCTTGTGTCCTAATGATAGCTTTCTTAGAACATCTGACCCTCAATGATTGCCCTAAGGAGAGTTTACTGAACCTAGAGACACACACACACAATCTGTGTCTTTTGCTCCTTCCATAGTAATAAAAAAAAATGGCTGGAGGTTTTACCTGGTGCACACTGTGCTAAGAAAGGGTAGAGGCACAAAGCTACTCAAAGTACTGTGTGTGTGTGTGTGTGTGTGTGTGTGTGTGTGAAATTGACTGTGTCATGTCTGTGTGAAAGAGACTGTGTGTGAGAGAGACTGTATGACTGTATGTGAGAGATACTGACTGTATGTATTGAGAGCAATAAACAACACAGTATGGACATTTCCCAACCTTAACTGGCTCTCTAGGACAGCAAAAAATGACACCACCTTATGGTCACTGGTGATAGGTCCCGTGTGTGTGTGTGTGTGTGTGTGTGTGTGTGTGTGTGTGTGTGTTTGTGTGTATGTGATATGAACAAGAGCTAGCCAGGGACAATTCCCAGGAGGCTGACTCCAAGAACAGATTCTATGGCAGCTCACTTCGACACAGCATTCTTTGACAAGAGGCACACCTCCCCTTGTCACAGCAGTTTGGGATTTCAGGTGAAACAGAATCAGAGTTGTCAGTGACAATGATCCTAATGGAGAGGACTGGAGCTGAGACTCTAGAGAGAGGGAGAGGGAGGCATTCGGGAAGCTTAGCGTATGTGTTCAGTATGTGGTGTCTAGGTGCAGGCTGTCTCCAGCAATCAGTGACATTTTCACTAGTGCCACCTCAAATGACAGGTTTGCAGTTCATTCAGAATCAAAATGGTCTCTCACTTACAAGGATCAGCCCAGAGCTTTCCAGTTTGGTAGTGGTGTGAGAACCATCCACTACACAGAAACTACACTTTGAGGGTTGGATTTGGACTTCCTGAAGCTCCAGGAAGCACGCAATCAATGCTGTGGTGACACTGTGGTGTTCAGGTTGCTAACCTTGAAGCTCCACTGGTTGGAAGTGTTAAATGTGTTTCAACTTAGGATATCTTCGGTGCCCAACACATCTATGTTCAGGACATGAACTGTGAACCAGGAGCACTCATAGGGAGATTCTCCTGGAACATCATTTCCTGACCTAATCCTGCTCCATGCCATAGAATGCCAGTGTCAGAGAGCAGGTGCCATTAAGCTGCTTGCTCCTCTCTCAAGGCACAAAACAACCATCTCAGCTAATAAAGGGCCCAAAAGGAAATTAGATTTAATATCGTACTGCTTAGTCTCCAATTATGGTTAAGAGCTTGGTAATTGCAGGAGTACTGCCTTCTAAAATATCTGTGTCCACCCAGTACAATCTAAAACAAACCATTCCACAAGGGCCTGTGAGGCTCAGACAGGGTCATTTGTAAACAGCACGGGAATAGGATTAGCACAACACTAGAAATAAATCAGAGGCAAGTTAATATTTTAATAAAACAGATTTCAAATTAACTGTTAAGATTCGTTGCTTGGCCAAACCTTAGTGAAGGTTTATAAGCTTATCTCAGGGCCCTAGATGCTGTCCACTTCCCTGTAAAATCCAGTTTTAGCAAGGAGACCTCTTAAATTTCACGATGATGACTATCTGATCAGGTTTATATTCAACATCCACTCAGTAATGTCTGACCACCTTAACTTCAGAATAATCTTGGTAGATCAGTTTAGCCAGAATCTTCTTGTACCTGCTACTTTTCTTGATACTGTGATAAAACACCTGAAAAATGCAGCTTATGGGAGAAAGGATTTATCTAGATAACAATCTGGGGAGATGGAGTGCATCCTGGCAAGAAAGGCCTGGGGTGAAAGAAAGATGGGAAGAGCTTGCTTTATCCCAGAGGAATAGGAAGCAGAGATAGGATTGCAAGTAGGTCTGGGTTATAAAAGTCAAGGTCCACCCCCACTGACCTTTTGCATTCAAAGAACAGCATCTTCTTAACCCTGACAAGGTATTTTTAGCAGGATCCCATTCACTGACACCCAACCCAGCACACACACACATACACACACACACACACACACACACACACACACACACACACACACACACACACACTTGGCTCCTGAATATCAATTCCCAGTTGGCTCCTGGCTGCATTCAGGGTTGAGCCTGATCCCTTCCCCACAGAAAAATCTTGTTGCCATGGTTCTGTGCCTGTTACCATTATTCTGAACTAAGTCAGCGTGACTGTGCTTTAACAAGTATCATTCAATAATTTGTTTTTCCTTAAATAAAGACCATTGTGATTTTCTTCATGCTAACAATACTCTCTAATCAGGTAGGTTAGATACAGGAAATCATGTGCAATGTTAAAAAGGCAGACATTTAGCAAAAGGATTGACAACAAAACATAAAAATACTATTTTTTGATGTCTAGTAATTTAAATAGTATCGATTCTTCAACAAGCAACCTGTGTTCCCAGGCTTGCCCAATGCTGAGTCAGGCAAATGTAGGGCAGTCTGGGATGTCACATGTCTGGGGTAGTAGTCTTTCCAGGTCCCAGATTGGTGGCTGCAGAGGTTGCATCCCTAGGAGACAAGATGGAGTTTACAAGGGAGGTAAATTGGCTTCCCTTTCCATCCCTGAGGCTGTACTGCAACATCTTCACATAACAGGAAAATGTATCAAAAACAATTTGTCATCTTTACCATTCCATCACTTAGACAGTAAACTCTGCCACTCTGTTCCTACAAGTCAAAAGCACGCATGTAGCCACTACCCATGGCATGTTAGAGGAAAGGAAAATACCTTGTTTTTCTCCTTGTCCTTTTGGCTCTTATCTGGGTCCAAATAATAAATTAACAAGACAAGGCTATAAACTGATTTAGTATATGATTTGAAAGTCCCAGGAGGCATACAAAAATGAATACCTAAAGACAGTTAAGCCTGGTAGATTTTTTTTTCATTTTATTTTATACGAATAGATGTGTTTTGCCTGCCTGAATGTCAGTGTATCACATACTTGTAATGCCAAAAAATGCCAGAAGAGGGTGTCAGAGCCCCTGAGACTTGAGTTACAGCCAATTGTGAGCTGTCATGTGGTGCTGGGAATTGAACTCTGGTCCTGTGGAAGAGTAGCCAGTGCTCTTAACCACTGAACCTCTCTTGTGCTCCAGTCTGGTGGTTTTACATTCAGTTTGCTGGGGGAATAGAAGATCATGGGAGGACATGATAGGACAGGCGGTGTGAGCAGACTGTGGTAACCAAGGAAAACTGGCAAGGCTGAGCTGCCACATCCCTGCACAGCTAGAGAACTTGACCTGCGGGGACAGTAAGGCACAAGGACACACAGAAAAGTTGGGATAAGTTGGGGAGAGCTCTCTGATAGAGAAACCACAGCACCTTTGGAAGCTTAGTGAGTTTACCATACATTGAATTGAACAGGGAGGCAGGGTTATATTGCACACAACCAAACAAGAGGTAGATTATTGTATACAGCTGAACAGGAAGGCAGGTTTAGATAATCTCAGTAGGAGCAGGCTCTGGAGGGGAACAGCCTTCAGGCCATGAATATCTGGGAAAGAAATCGATGTTGGTTATTCTTTGCACACACTATTAACATTCATGTTTGGATTGGCTTTGCCATTCCAATGGGTCTGAGGCTTTGGAATCTTTGACAAGTTGTGCCCGTGTCAAAGCATACATGCTAACTCAGAATTTCACAAACATACAGGGATCCTCTGCTCCCCACACTAATCCAGTCAGGTTGTTCTGGGGCCTCCATGTTTGGAGACTGACACCCCTGCCACCTCTTACATGTTGGCTGTAACAGCTCAGTGCTTCTCTGTCATGTTCAGTGACAGTTCAGCACAGTTCCCCAGTGTGTGGCCATATCTGCAGGGAGAGGAACCTGCAGGAGGCCAGGTCCAGAGGGAGGTGTGAAATCAATGGAGCCACTCCCTTGAGGACGAGTGGCCCTTAGTTCTTCTCTCTTTTGTTTTCCATAAGGTGAGGGGTTTTTGTCCCTCCACACACTTGCCACCATGGTCAGCCCAAAGCAGTGGGGTCCCGACTGGGAGCTGCTACCTGGGAAAGTGTGAGGCAAAAATAAGCCTTCCTCCTAAAAGCTGATTGTCTCAGACAGCAGTGGCCTTGGCCAGCTTCAGGCAAAGTCAAGAGGCCCTTCTGAACCAATCACTCTTTGAATTCCTTCAGTTTGAAACATCCAGTGTGCCAAGGAGACTTTGCCCCGAGCACTATCAATGAAAAGACTAGAGTTCTCCAGAGCATTTCGAGTCTCTGGGTTTGAAACCGCTGCCACGTACAAAATAAATATCTTAAACCTTAAATTCAAATCATTATGCACAACAGAAAAAGAACACAGTTTTCACACGAATCAAGTGTTACACGCATACATTTTTATATTACACTTACAAATCAAAGTGCTTCTTTTAGTTTCTCATACACCCTCCGTAATTTACACAAAATGTCAGAAGCACTAAAATGCCATTGTATAAATTTACATTTAAAACTAAATTCAGAGTTACACAGAACAAGGTTGTATGAAGAGTGAAATTTTTTAGGTAAAAGTCTTTATTGGGTTTATGACCTCTTTATACATTTTCTGTTTTAAGATGAGATGGGGAATATCTGGTCCAATGTTGCATGGCCTGTAACATTCTCAACAGCTCTTTTAACCAGTATATCAGCAGAGAGGAGAATCCCAAAGTCAACGATGATAACAATAATAATAATAATAGTAACTTAGTAATAAATAATGTCCTGATCATCGTATGGATCACATATTGTGCTCACTCAGGTCTATCCTGTGCTACAAAGGTAACAACCCAACACAGAAACATAGGCAGAGCCTCATGGTAGTGCTCTAGAGGGTTCTCCACAGGTGGGAACCATCTGTGAATAAGATCAAGAGCTAATGAATAATTGGACAACTATAAAATTATCAGCTTTGAGTACTGGTTGTTAGTGGCTAGGAGGGTGGGAAGCCAGAGACACAGCTGAGGCTTCAAGAGGTCTTTTCAAAGACATTTACTGGGCAAACGGGTTCTTCAACACAGAAGAGAATTTCAGGATGGGTCAGTATGAAGTACATTTTGAGTTTATAAAAAAAGAGATTTTAGCATGGACTTAAGCACAGGTATTAATGGAATAAGAGGCATATAGGAAAGGAAGATGTGTGCTTGCGTGTGTGCATGCACATGTGCGCACGAACACACAAACACACACACACACACACACACACACACACACACACACACACAGGAGACCCAGGCCTAAGTGTATTAACAGAGGCCAGTATGTGACTTCTGAAGTTATATTGTTCAAAGGATCTCGGAAACTCTCCCCTCTCCCTCCATCTCCTCCTCCCTCCCTCCCATCCTCCTCTCTGTAAATGGCATCATAGGGCAGCTCCAGAGCTGTCTCAGATAGCTTTACAATTGAAAAGGGGAAGGCGCAGCTCACAAGGGGTGCACTGGGAAGTTAGGACACTTTTGTTTTTTTAAACCATGAATGAAGTTCATAGTTTTGTTTACAAAAGTCCCAGAAAATTGCAGATTTATGGCTTTAAAGGGAGTTAAGAGCATACTTCAAGGTCATGTGTGTGAAGGCCTTAAGCATGGTTCATTGCTATTTTAACATTCTTGTTTGAAAACATCTCTAGGTAAAAGGAATATTGTCTCTTTGTCAGCCACCTTCATAGCAAATGTTAACTGTACAGAATTATTGACTCTTAGCTAGTGAGTTGCTGCCACCTGATTCATCCCATGTTTCCTTGGTTTCCACTATTTTTCTATCCTCATTTATCATTTTTGTCTTTTAAATTTAGTTTTTGATAATGTCCATGTTTGGTAACTGGCTTACAAAGTTCCTCAGAATTTCAGAACCAGTTTGTGTGAGTCCCCTCAACTTGACTCTATCCATTGTCGGATAAGAATATGAATGGCAGAGCTTGGGGTTACAGTTTCATAACTTAGAATTGAATACTAAACATTGGAAGATTATTATATTTGTGAAGAAAGAACTTTCCAAAGACAAATCTAGCCTCTGTCCTTGGCCCCTGTGGAGGATCTGGTCTGTCCTTGGCCTCTGTGGAGGATCTAGAACGTTCTGCCTGACAAGAGTCTCTGCTAGTAGTTCGATGCCTGATCCAGAAGAAACCATGAGACTCTGCCAGGAAAGGTTCTTTGGTGAATTACTCACTACAGAGTCATGGTAAGCAACCAATGCAAGGTGAACCAATGCAAGAGCTTCATCACACTGTTTGTGGGTTATATTTATATTCTTTCTAATCATCATGTATATTTTTACATGTCTGCTTCAGGAAAACATCCTCTCATGACATAACTGAGTATCCAAAGAAACCAGAAATTTCCACTTCACACAACCATCTATAATTTCAGTTCCAGAGGATCAAACACCCTCTTCTGGGCTTCATGGGCATCTGGCACACATATGTTGTACAGACATGCATGTAGGCAAAACACCCATATATGTAAAATAAAATAAAATAATAAAAACAACTTTAAAAATAAAGTTGCTTATAAGCTCTAAGGTTAACTACCTTCTTGTGTCATGGTTCTTTTGGAGTTCCCATGCCAATATGTGTAATTAAATCTGCTATTTCTTTTTTTTTTTATTTACATGTAAATTTCTTCATTCCCAGTTTCCCCTCCAAAAAACGAAGAAGCAAACAAAAACAACCAAAACAAACCCCTGTTGCCTCCCACTTCCCCATGCCTGCCACCCCGCCCTCTCCCACTTTCTGGCCCTGGCATTCCCCTACACTGGGGCACAGAACTTTCACAGGGCCGAGCTCCTCTCCTCCTATTGATGATTGAATTTGCAATCCTCTACTATACACATGCTGCCTGAACAATCAGACCCCTCCATGTGCAGTCTTTGGTTGGTGGTTGAGACCCTGGGAGCTCTTAGGGTACTACTTAGTTCATATTGTTGTTCATCTTAAGGGGCTGCAAACCCCTCATAAATCTGCTATTTCTTTTACTGTCTTTCTGTCATTTAATCTGCAGAGTGCTTAGACAATGAAACCAGGAGGGCAGAGGAAGAAACTCTTCCGTATGTGTGGGAGCCCTGCTGGGCTCACTAAAGAACTCAAAACCGAAACCAGAGACTTAGCTCGCTGGGG